>NC_135080.1:14450000-14750000 GCF_051107435.1 Chaetodon auriga
GTGATGCCTACAGTGAGAGGTGTAGCAGTGTCAGCTTAGGGAGAACAAAAGAGAGAGCAGAGCATGTCAGATTAAATAGATGAGTGTGCTGGGTTTGTGTTGTTAAAGGTTAGGGTTAGGTTTGGGTGAAAGCACAGTGCTCTTGGGGGAGCACTGCGAGGGGCACGGGCTCTAGGGTAAGGTTTAGGTTATGACAAAGACAATAGTAGGTAGCTCGTTAGCTCAAATAAACAGTGTAGCGCTAACTTATCCTGCATGGCCTTAGGGCCTATGTATGCTTCAAACAAGGCGCTTAATAGATCGTCTAACAGGGTCTGAAGCCCCCCTCCTGTCACACTTGTCCATCACTGGAACTGAAGAGGTTGCATCTGACAACGTTTATAGCCTTTTCAATCCGAGTGTAGCCAAACACTTTTGCTTTTATATGTGGTTGGTTGACATCTTGTACACACTAGTTCCATTCAAGCATATTGGATCATTTACTGCATGCAGCTGCTTGATGTTGCCTCTGCTACCATCTTGCTGCAATAACTGATTTCTTTGACCATGTAGCAGCAGTGGACACAAGTTGTGAACAAAACATTAGCATATCATCACCTCATATCACATCAATAACAGTCTTGATAGCAAGCAGTTGCTTATTTATCAGCAATCACATGCTTTTGGAGTCGTGTTTGTGGCGAACTGCTGAATGTAACTCCAACATCCACTCTCCTTTCAGCTCTGTTTTTGGTCTCCACCAACTCCTGAGGGAAATATCTGTCTCTTTAGCTTCTAAATGCTCCACTAAGCTCGGCAGCTAGTCGCTACCTGTGTCTGTCTGCTGTTTGGTGCAGAGCATGTTCCTGTATGTCCCCATACGGTCAATATTCCAATTAAGAGCGATGCATCTCCAATGCTCTGTTCTGAACACACCAGGGGTTGCATACCCTGATGCAAATCAGCAGCATGTTTCCACCAATTTGCTCCCTGTTCATCATCGGAAAAGAGCCACACCACTAAACACAGCTGTCGCACCCGTCGTTGCAATGGTCATGAGACTGACTACATTAAACATCATGATGAATTTAAATGATAAATTATTACTACATGAACAGCTCAGATTTAAGGTTGCATTGAAACGTCTTGTGTGAAAAGTCCAGCAATTAATATGAAGAAAAAGTCTATAAGTGACAGATTGACTGTAATCTGGCATTTAGGAGTGTGGTAATCCTGGCCTATGGAGGAGTTGTGCTATATTGGAGGCAACAGGGCCAGATGATTTACGTGACGAACACAGGCTTTATGTTAACTATCACGTTATTGCTATGACAGCTGTAGCTTATGCACACACATCTAAAAGAAGTCCTGCAAATGATGGAGAGGTCTGCATGTGTGTGCGATTGTTGAGAAACTGCACACTGGGTGTTTTCTCTGCATGTGTGGAAGCAATATTGGTGTGTGAAGTGTCTGTGTATTTGTGTGCACGTCCAGTGTGTTAGTGTGTGCGTGCCGCTGGTGTGAGTGTTTTTTTCCATTTGTGTGTTGGAGCTAGAATTGGCCTGTCAGTCACAGTAAAGAGTGGAGGAGTGGGAGACGACAGGTGTCGAGGAGAGAGGAAGAGAGAGAGAGAGAGCGAAAGAGAGGAGCTGAGGAGCGAAAAAGGAGGAGGAAGAAAGTGAAGTTTGGGCAGCCAATGTAGAACTTCTGTTCTTTTTCCAAAAGTGAAATGCTAATGGCAATGCAGTATAAATGTCTGAGAGACACTAGGTTTAAAAGTAGGTGTGAAAGCAGAAGAAAAAAGTCACTGAAATGAGAAAAAGATTGTTAAAGACTATGTGTATGCCAGTGATATCTTGTTTTAGAACCTGGACATGAATTGATGTTAATATTGAGAGGGGACTCCTGGGATTGAAGAAATTACCAGCCTTTTCACATATATTCACAATACTGAGCATTAATATTCTGAACACCTACAAGATAAAACCTATTTCCTGGGAATTCTCTTCGGCTGCACGGGCAGTGATAAGTTCTGGAGTATTGTAAAGCCTTTACAATATAAGAGAACAATAAGAACAGTTTGTTTGGAGGAAATAGAAAGTTAAAGAAGTTCAAGTCTACATTGAGGGCATCTTGCACACCATCATGTTGGGGACGCAGAATCTAAAATGTCATTACTGTATTGAAAGTGAACCTGAGTTTGCAACAATGCGTCTGCAGCACAATACGAACCGCTGACCACTTCGCCTCCACAACTACGATAAAGTGAGTTCGTTCACATACTTGCTCCCACTTCTCCTTGTTGTCTCTAGCGTGCACACATCCTGTTCAACCGCTCACACCTTTTCCTTCTTTTAGCTTATCGTCTATCACTCCTTTCTATCTGCTGCTCCTTCTCTCCTTAGATTTGCTCCCTAAAGGTCTTGAGGATGATGGCCATGAATATTTCACTAAACTGCATTCTCAGGTTATCAATAATAAAATGCCATATTCTTATAAATATTCTAAAAATACAGCCGGACTTTGCCTCTTCAGTGGTGCATTAAAAATTCATACACATCTAGCAAACTGCTAAATCTCCCACCATAGCACACCCATATGTACATGACCGCCGGACGCTGCGCAGGTGTTATCTTCTTCTCACTTTTGTGTTTTCTGTGCGTGTGCATGTTTGTGTGTATTCCTAGCACATCTTAAGCATCTGTAACACGCTGTCTTGGAAAATACAGTCCGGTTCACTGAAAGCCAGAAAAAGTGCTAAGAGAGGTGATTCACATTGTCAACAGTCTGAATCATCACAGCCAAATTCTAAAGGGCTCAAACATTACAGGCCGTTAGACAGACACACACGCTCATCCTCAGGCCAGACACGCATGCTTATGAACACATCCTGAACACACTCAAACACACAACTCAGTGCTCAAATAATCTATTGCTCTCTCAGTCTAACGCGCACATGTACACAAACGCACTGTACTGCAACCCATTTCCCTCCCTCACCGTGGTGAGATGTCGCAGCCCTGTTGCATGAAGGCTCCCAGTGAGAACCACAGGGAGTTGAAGATGCCAAACTCATTGGGAGGTTGATCAGTGGGGCCTAGCTCTGTTGTGCCTTCCTCCGGTTCCTCTGCATGCCACTCATAGGGGCTGAAGCGACTCACCTGAGACGGTGAAGGAAAAAGAAGAGTTGTAGATCATTTAGAGATAAAGGAAATACAAACCAGAGCAGGTACATCAAAACAATAATAGAAAACACATTTAGGGTTTTCTTGAATATGCAAACACTCAGAGGAGTTGACATGATCTACGCAAGTTGCATGTGTTAAATGTCTCACACTAGGTGTTTGCATATCTTACTTATCTTAGAGCTGTCTGTGATTAATAATTGGACACCTTTCAGTAAACTTTCTTTAATACTCTAAAAGGCATTACAGTTGAGGGGGTGAACGCAATGCTGACATACTTATTATGTGCATTCATTTCTCGAAGGGTTTAAATAATGTTTACAACATACATATGGTGTATATCAAGATGCATAATCACTACAAGTTATTATATCATCAGAAAAGGGCATCTAGCAGTAACGTTTGCCATGAAAAAAGTCTCCTCTCCTCTATTTATGTCATTGAAATTGAGCAAACTGATGTGAGGAAACTGACTTCTGATCAGCAGGACAGACAGGGCACCATGCGCTATAGCCCACGAGATGAGAAGTATTTTTAGCCTGTGAGCCAAATAAGAGATTCTATTCATCCCTAAACCCCAAGCTTTTAAAAAACTCTTCAAACTGTTAGAGTCCTGCAATCCAACTCAAGTGCTGACTTCTAGTTTCTAACAAGCACTCACCAAAAACAGCACAACACTGACTCCAATGTAAGCGAACACTATGCACATCCAGATCTCGTAGGCCAGCGGGTCCAGGAAAGAGAAAACACCGGGTTTTGACTTCTGGGGCTTCTTGATCATAATGGAGATTCCCAGAGACATGAAGGGCTTCGAGAAGTCAATCACCTCTTCTCTCACCAGAGTGATGGTCAGTGGGGCCACGGCAATTTCTGCTTTCTGGGGAGGAAAGTATGTGTTTAGTTTAGTCACACGGTGGCGCAGTTCATTTGCAACAACTACATGCGGAACAGGTGAATGATGGCGAGCACGAACTGCCTGTGAACCTCCTCCCCTGCAGACGGGTGAAGTCTGAGGACAAAAATAAAGGAGGGAGAAATAAAATTTGAAACTCAAGGGGCTGGTAAAGTAGACAAGCACAGTAAAGGATCAGTGGAGTTTGAAGCAGGAGCAACATGAGGAAGGGAGTGGAGGAAATAAGGGTGGTATAAAGAGGGACTGGTACAGCTGGGGATAGAAAAAGGGGAGAGAGAGGAGGGTTGAAAGAGACAGAGGAGGTAGAGGGAAAACCAGCAGAATGACAGAGAAGTAATTCATACGTGGGCATGAAAGTGACACTGCCAGAATATAAATTAGTCTGCAAGGTCTCACACACACACACAATCTGTGGAAGAGTCAAAAACATCATTCATTCAGCACACTGAGTATCTGTTTCTGAGTAGCGGCGTGTGTCTAAACAACGTCTGCAGTCTTAACTGCAAAAGAGGCTACCATAACAGCATCAAATAACAAGTGTTCCTTCACTGCAAGGAGGGAGGATGTTACAATGCAAGGGGGATGAACAGCAAAGGAAAGACAAGGAAGTCAGAAGCCATATGGAAAGAAAACAGGGGACAAGAGGGCAGAGGAACATCACAAAGCCACGATGCTCGACAGAAAGAGAGGTGAAGTAAATTGGAGACCGAAAGCCGGCGACAAAAGCACATGACATGACAGAAAAGGAGAAGAAAGTCACAAAGATTAAAGGACGAATAGATATAAAACAGAGCGGAACAAAATGTGGTAATCTTACAAATTCTTTGCATGGCAGAAGAGTCATCAGTGAGGACTGCGAGTGTTTGGAACAAATCAAACCCGATTAGTCAATGTAATGTTCTGCTGTGTCACCTTCCACTCCACAGAGCCCGGAGGCTAATTAATTCTGTCGCTGCAGAACAGCGACGTCTCCGCTTTCACTCTTCCGCAAAGTGGCGACTGACATTGTCTTCTGCACGCTGATAAAGTTTGCATTGAGACAGCACTGCGAAATCTCAGACTGTGCATGGGCGCCAATGGCATAATTAGCCAGCTTGCCAAATTCTTAAAAAAACAAGTGAACCCTTGGAGACATCGCACGTCTGCAGGAAACTGACATTGTAGCTCAGGAGATGCAGAGCTCGAGAAAAATGTATGTACTCCATAAACGCTATTTGCGTGATGGCTCGTGGTGGAGATGCAATAGCGGGAGCACATACTGTACTGTGTAATGCAATGTGATAGCCCTGCAGTATATATGATCTCTATCAAGATTGCAATGTTCAAGTTGAATGTGCTATTGAAGTCTTGACTCAACACAATGTTTCTTTGTGATGTTGTTGTACTGGATTGCATTACAGTATGTTGTATATTGCACATTTGACATCAGTGGCTATTGTGTATAGATTATTTACAAAAAGTACAGATTGAATCAGTTGTTAACTGTCACTGTGACACGTCATCTTGAAATAAAGTGGGTTAATCAATTCTGAAGACAGTGTATTAATAAAGTATGTCTTGAGGGTGAATAAATTACCTGAATCAGCCGCACTGAATCACTTAATCTAGTGGTGAAATGATGGAAAATTAATTGAAAACTGTTTTGGGACACAAATAATCGCTTAATTGGATAACTGGATTGGATAATTAATTGGAAAACACGTCTTTTTTTTCTCTGTGCTGTGCTCCTTCCTGCTTCCATTGGCTGAGTAAACACTCAAGTGATCTCTACTTTGACAACTAGTTATCTCAATTCTGTTATTGTTCTATTATTATCATTGTAAACTGACAAGATCATCAATAAGATCCAAATATTTTCCATTCAAACTCACCCCATACACGAGTTCTCCAACCATGCCGTTCCATATCTTCGTCTCTGGATCCCTGGCTCCATATTTCCCATCCGGTACGATGGAGATCTTGTATTTGATTCCGATGTGTTTGGCGATCTCCGAGGCCAAATCCACACAGTATCCCTCAAACTGGTCGTTGCCTTCGTAAAGTTCCCAGTTCTTCTTCAGCATCACATAGGGACCCTCCTACAAAACCAGCATAGGGGAAGAAAGACACAACTGTTTGGAGGAACATGACAGCAGGGATTTTTAAAAGAGGAAAATGAAAACTTATCCAGAGGAGACAGCAGTTTGGTTGTTAACAGTGTACCATGGGGAAATGCATGCCTTACAAAGAAAGATGATACCAATGAAAATTATTCCTGGGGAAAAATATGGGTATATACATTTTCAAAAGAAACTTCCATTACTTTTTTTTATCATACACAAAGGGACACAGCTCTATGATATACACCAATGCAATGTTGCAGACAGAATTCAATTCTGCTTTGACAAATTAAACTGCACACCAGCCTCTATGAAAGCAAATCTTTGATCATGACACTGAGATTCTGGAATGTATGCACATCATTATAAGACTGATTTAACCATACATGTAGGAAAGTAAACCGAAAGTCACACATTTTTATGTGCAGCCACAATTTTAAAGTTCTCATGGGGAAAAAAAAACAAAACACGTAGAACATGTAAAACAGCAGCCACCCACCACTTGATACAAACTGCTGCACAGTTTATAAAATGGGAAAAATATTAGAGCTGATTTTTAAAAAAAAAAAAAAAAAAAAAAAAAGACATAGATGTTTTATATTTTGTGTTTCTGACTTCAAGTGCCTTGTTTTATGCCTTCGTCTGACTCTAAACGCCTCCACTGGGACCAACACCTGACTCAGTGCAACACTAATGCTGAGAGGAGAGAAATGAGAGGAAAAACACAGAGAGAGAGAGAGAGACGAAAGAGAGAGGAAGACGGCTGCTTCGGCAATGTGTCGTAAGAGGTAGAACGGTTTCAGAACAGTTTTCATGCACAACAAGATGAAAGCAAACAGAGTTAAATGCTGGTGGGTGCATTAGGAATGACACGTAAAACACAAGCATGGTCACAGAGAAGCATGCGCACATATTGCCACACCTGTGTAAGATATCAACAGAGAAAAGAAACACACACACACACACACACACACACACACACACACACACACACACACACAGAGTTTTGAGTGACAGCGCATCCATCAGGAGCATTTGAGTTATGGTATTATGCCTGAGGCTGCTCACCCTGTAATCCAACTGAAACCAAGCCTATTAAAATGCTATCAAACCCTTTTTAATCAAGGACTAATCTCATCTAATTAATCAAACAGGCTTTTATAATATCCAACACTGCCAAGCTATGAAGCGGTTTATGAAGATCATAAAACACAATACGAAATGATAACATATTTTGGATTGAATTCTTCACTCAGGAAATTGATTCACATTGAAAACAAGTGCATTTTAATCAAAGAGGATTGTTGACTGACAAGTTTCAAATGGGGTCAAATGAGCAGAAAAATCACCGGCACACAGATTTGGAGGGAATCGACAGAACAATTTTCAAATCCAGGAAATTGAATTCCATAAAAAGGGAGCCTAGATCAGAAGCAAGCAGGAAGAGGGGTTTAAAAAAAGATCTTACAATGGACACTGAACTATACAAACATATCCTACAAAGGGAAGCTGGATTTATAAATTGATCCTCTTTCTCCTCAGTAAACAAAGAGCTGGAAAGAAAACCATTTCCTTGTGTACTTATGAGTGATGGGTATAATGTTGATATATGCTTATTCAATAGGCTTACATGTATCCAGTAAAATGATTAATTAAAGTACTTTTACTTTTATTAAGTATATGTCCAATACTTTGGTTTATGACTAAATAGCTTCAACACTAATGATCATTACCATCTGCCTCACCTACACTTTGTGTTTTGTGCTAATTAGCAAATTCTGGCATGCTAACATACTTAGCCATTATGGCGAACATGCTAAACATTATATGTGCTAAACAGCAACAAACCATCATTTTCAATGTTAGTATATTAGCATACTGATATGAGCATTTAGCTCAAAGCCTGGCAGAGCCGCTAGCATGGCTGCAGCCTTTCGATTTAAATAGATTCACCTAGCAACTCAGTTTTCTTCCTGTTCAATGGTTTGTACATTTTAAAGGTCCATTGTGTAAGATTTAGAGACAATCTGCAACCACCTTCACTCGCCCTCCCCTACGCTGGCCGCTAAAAATGCTAAAGATACAAAAGGTCCTCTCTGGAGCCAGTGTTTGGTTTGTCCATTCTGGGTTACTGTAGAAATGGTGGTGCAACATGGCAGACTCTGTGGAAGAGGACCGGCTCCCTCTGTAGATATAAAGAGCTCATTCTAAAGTAACAAACACACAACAATTCTTAGTTTCAGGTGATTGTACACTAATGAAATCATTCTTATGGATATTATATTCCATTTCTGCCAATAGATATCCCTAAATGCTACACACTGGACATTTGTTATGTACTGCTAAGTGTAAAGCCACAATTCAAGCAGTTTTTCTTGGGATGTTCATGTTGATTCCTTCGAGCATAAACAAATAACAACAATGTTAAATTATAGAATAATCGTACATTTACACACAAAAGGTTGAGAAACAAACAGACATTTTCATTTTAACAAAAACCACCCCATGATTGCATTATCACATTTCGTACAGACCATTATCACCAGTATAAGATTTCTTAAAACAAAACACATTTCTTCAAAAAACTCACTCTTAATGTTTGCCAAACATCTTTCTCAAACACTTCATACTTTTATCACCATCATCGTCATCCAATCCAAAAAAAGCTGCTGTTATGAACACTGTCAGAACATACAAAAACATTTCTCCTAAAATGCCATTATTGGGGACATTAGCAAGTCCTGGGGCGCTCACTCCATTGACTCAACATGAATCATAATGTTAATGAACAGCAAAACAGTTTCAAATAAATTCCCTCTGATAGATCAGCCACGAGGACTGCTCTGCAGCAGGGATAAAGACCGGGAGAAATGAAAATATGAGCTGAAAAACAAAGTGTAAAGGACAATACCATGACTGTTTACATCTAATTTACATTTTCACAATCATTTGCTCTGCATACCATATACTGAATAAATATATTTTTTCATATCTGTGGCAAAGATTATCTGGTGCATTTCTTCAGGTGAATGACATTAAAATGCCCATAACGTGTGTTGTACAATTAAATGAAAATAACTCAATTTGACCACAGAGACAAATATGACACAGAAGCTTTCACCGACATTAAAGTAAAGCAGACATGACAATGACAATAAGGGAATATTTGGTTATTTTTAAGCAAGTTTACAAGCGCAAATGATAGTAATGCTGTAACCAGATGGGCATAATTATATCCATTAAAAGTCATTACAACACTGTAGCGTGAGGGAAACTCGTTTTGAACGTGGTGAAACACAAACTCAACAATCTGGAACCACTGAAATGGAGGCTTTAGGGCCAACTTTGTGCAGACATTGTTATCTAACCATCGAACGTATAGAATCAATTAGCACCACATATAGTAATGTCATTCACTGTCAATCAGTTCTTATTCAGAGAAATCAAGGTAAGTTTTAAAGGAACACTTTGACTTGTTTCTTGCTGAGAGTTAGATGAGAAGATTGATACCACTCTCATATCTCTCAGTTAAATATGAAGCTATAGCCAGGAGACAGTTAGCTTAGCTTAGCACATGACTGGAGTCTTGCTGTCACCAAGAGGTAGCAGGCAACCAGCAAGGACTTCAGGAAGTCACTGGTCCCAGTCAAGAAATGGTCCAGCACACAACACCTCTGTTTGTTCTTTCACTTTTGCAAAGAGCAATGTAATTTTCATTCTTTATGCTAAGCTAAGCCAACTAGCTGTTGGCTCAAGCTACATTATATTGGACAGACATGAGTGTGGGACCAATCTCTCAGGAGGAAAGGCAATAAGCATATTTCCCAAAGTGATGAACTATTCCTTTAAAAATATTTATTCAGAGCTATGATTTCGCATAAGATGCTTTCTGGAGAGTTCTACTGATGAGCTCTTGTCAAAGTCCTGAAGGGTCAGAGGAACAAACAGGAGAACCACATCAGGAAATCATCTTATTAGTGACACTCCCTTGAAAAATGTAACAAGGCTGTTTTGCTTAAATCATCAAATCTCAAAGGGAATCACTCTCTTAAGTTGTACAACCATCTTGGTTGCCTCCATCAAATTACCCTCATGTTAGAAGAGGGTCAAGTGCTGGAAATCAGAGCAGGCTACTTAATTTCAGTTAAGAGTTAATTTACTATTATATAAGCAACTACACATACACAGACTAAGTGGGAGCTCTGCTAACAGTGTTTCCTTTTGAAGCCGCCTTTTGGTTCGTTATCAGTTTACTCCAGAGGCCTTTGTCTTGGTGTGAAGGTAGTAATGCCAATGCTCTGTGTGAGTGTGTTTGTGTGTGTGCTGGATGTCAGTGCATGTATGAAGAAAGCACCGCGGTTGGGTGTTGCGAGTGCCATCACGGGAGGTGAAAAAGGGCGGAAATAAGAGCAAAGATCAGGAGGTTGAAAGGAAAAGTAAGGGAGGGCATGCTAAAGAAATAGGAGGAAATGCAGATGGAGAGAAGGATGTGGGGCGTGTTGGCTGCATCAAAGTACAGAAGAAAGATGAAGGAGCAGATCAGAATACAAACAGATAGCTTCAGGGAGAATAGAGGATAGATAGGACAGAAAAAGGGAAAGCATGAAAGAGAGATAAAGAGAGGATATGACAAAGTGAAAAATGAGGAGGAAAAGAAGCAGAAAGCAAGAGAGAGGATAGGATGAAAAGACAGACATGAAGAGGGAAAATGGATGGGCGAAAGAGGGGGAACAGCTTTGTAGAAGCAAATGGTTGGGGCTGATAAGACATAAAACACTTCACACTGGAGCCAAAGAGGCAGACAGGGCTTGCTATGTAAGCCAGTTAGCCAGCCAGTGAAAAGAGGCACCCGACTGGACAGTCACCTTACTGTCCAGTCATTCATTCAGGCTGCCAACCAGACACTCAATCAGTTCAGCCTTTAAAAAGCCAGACCGTCCCACCGAGACATTTAACTAGCCTGCGAGCTGTCCATTCATATGGCCAGAGAGGAGAGCCAGCCAGTCGGTTAGTCACAGCCTGCTTCAGTCAGTCAGTTGGTCAGTCAGTCAGTTCATTCATTCATTCATTAATTACCGCAATTACACTACATAATCATCTATCCAGTCACATATTAGGCCAGTGAGTCAGCATGAGCATCTCACAGCTATTCAGCCATAAGGAGAGCGAGGCAGTTCAGCGGTCAGTCAACCAGTAAACCAGTGGCCAACTGTCGGCCAGTACCCAGTCTATTAGTCACCTGCCAGTTAAACAGCATATAACAGTAAGTCAGGCAGCCACAAAGACAGTCACAAGCCAGTCAGTCCACCAGGTAACTAAGCAGCCGGCTGAGCACATGCCTTTTTGTCAGTCTAGCCAGTGATTCAACCTGTTCACAGAGTCATCAGCCAGCAGCCACAAATCTTTCTGTTAGAGTCTGTTATCTATTCTGGCTGAACTAGTTACATATCTCTCCAAAACTAACATTTTCAGATGCTTGCATATTTTGTCTTCTGTTTATGTAATTTGACCCACTTTATGCGATCACATAAATTATGTAACTCCCTAATATCAATTTCCCATCTCCAGCTCTGTGTATGAGAGCCCTGCATCGTGATGAGGAGCCCTGTGGGACAGCAACATTGACCTTTCATTTATGAACACGCCGTGGGACAAAAGTTTAACAGTGACTGGACCTCAGTTTATTTTCAAGGCTCTGGTTGCTGCACCTGAGCATGCTGTGCTTTTTGATAATCCATCCGTCATAAAAAATACATTTAAAGGCAAATTTCATTTATTTTTCATCATGTAATATTATATTAAAGCTATTTAGACATGCAAATCACTGAAAGAGCATTTTGCATGCTGCGGTTGACCAAGGCCAAAGCAAAAGCATAAACAATAGATTGTCATATCCTCAGGGGCTATGTTAACAAGTACAGCAAGTGCTTAAAGGCGAATGACAACAGGCTGAGCAATCAATCCCCATCAGTGCACGCAGGTTGTTTTAAATATGTATACATGGATTTCTTACAGTGTAAGGGCCTATGTGCATGTAGGACTTGTTTTCAGGGTGGCTGCAACATTAGGTGCGCATAAACTGCATATATCCCTCCTCACTTGTCAGTTGGATGGTGATAATGCCAGTAGCAGTGTCATATCTGCATTTTTAATTTGCTTCGTGGCCTTTGGGACATCATTTGATCTCATACCTTTAGTGTTGAAAAAAGGGGTGCAGTGCTATAGTGAAAAATTACATTATAGACAAGTTAAAACATTCTGTGCGGCAAGCATTGGTGCTTCAAGTGCCCCTAGTGTTGAATACCTGTCCATTCAGGTGCTGAGCTCTCAGAGGAGCTGAAATACAGTAAAGGAAAGTTGACCAAGTCAGCATGACTAAGTAGATTTACAGAGTGAGGGAGCAGAAAGATGAGGATGGAGGCAGAGCGGCATCAAAAGGTGAAGGCTACAATATGCAGGACTGACATGAGGAGACCTGTCCACGTATCATGCTCCTCCCACCCTTTCTCCAAAAAAAAAAAAAAAAAACACAGAAAAAAATGTCAAAGTGTGGAAAAATTCTACATTTTTGTGAGATAATTTTTCTTGCAGGTGCTCTGCAGTGCAACAGGGAAGGTGGTGGTGACTGTCCTCGAATAGAGTGAAAAGAATCTGAATTAACAGGGCTGTCTGATGGTCCGGCGATTTTGTGTGGCCAAATGTCAAATCTTGACAGAATCCCTCGCAGAGCTCTCGTCCAACTGTGGCTTTTGTCATGAGAGGAAGACGGGAGCACAGTGAGCAATGAACATGAATCTCCTTTTCATGTGTTGAGTCCCTCTTTGCTGCTGTGTTAAAGCAGGGCAAGCCTTGTAAGCAAAGAAATAAAAATCGCGTCTTTAAAAAAAAAAAAATGCATGAAGAAAAAAGCCATCAGGAAAAAACAAAAACAGAACACACTGAGTCTTTGTACAGAGCTTTAGAGACACTCAGTCTATCAGTCTGTCTGTCCTCTGTCTTTCCCAAGGGTTCGCAACTCAGGAGAGTCTGCGTTTCAGTCTGCTGCTCTGTCTGCAGACCCGGCATCAGTGTCGCAGCAGAGGCTTCCTCATCATCAGAGGCTGCAAAGAGGAGGAGGTGGCTGAGCTAATGTTAGCCAAGGCCTGCTGAGGTCACCATCCACAGAGAAATATGCAGGTGGGGGAGGCATGGAGGTAAAAACAAGGGGCGTGGGGGTTGAAGTGAAGAGATGAGTGGAGTTAAAGAAAGACAGCAAGATAGAGAGAGAGAGAGAGAGAGAAGGGGGAATTGGGGAAAGTCAGATGACAGACAGACATGGAGGGAAGAAACAGGGATGGAACAAACATCGAAAATACATATGCAGTGATGCCAAACTCGATTTTGAACACTCATCTTTTTTTTTTCAACCACACAAACTGAATGTAATTAAAAACACAAGCCAAACAGCCATACAAACAGCAACAGACTATCAATATAATATACTCAAAATAGGATTTCGTCACAGAATAACAACCTGCCTTTTGATTTGTTTGATTGCTTTGATGTGTTTGTATTTGCTGGTCTTGCACCTGGCTGTCAACACCACACCATGCACTGCACTGAGGTGGAATACGTTGCCAGTTGAAGTGTGCGTGTCTGGAGGCTGGGCTGCCACTGGGGACATTTAGTCCAGCTGAATTCATTTTTCTCATCTCTTTTTTTTTTGGGCAGCATGTGTGGTCATTCTCCTCTATGCAGACCTGACTGGTTGCTACCACGTCTGGCCACCGGAGGCACTGTAGGCTTTTGCTGAATGATCAAATCAACTTCTTTAGAAAGTTTTTTTTTAGAGGTGTACTACACTGCATGAGCACTACATTACTATAAGTACAACTACAGATATTTTGGTCATACTTAGGAGTTTGCTGAATGAAGCAATGTGGCTTGAAACAAAATGCTGAATTGCCAAAGCTCAAGCATCTGTGGCTTGTTTCATCTGTGGGCTGAAATTAGTCTTTTGAGTTGCTTTCACTTGCATCATTTTGCATGCCCAATTGAATTAGACTGATTGCATTTACAGGAAGGGGATGGCCACCATAAAAAGGCTGCAGATGGATGAAGTGAAATCAAATGTAAGCAGAGGATGTTCACAAATCCACCGATTAGGCCTCCTTTATCCGCGTTTGTAGAAGAAAGCGGAATAATTAAACTGGGCTGCGGACCAGTGTCTATGTGGAAGCCATTAGAAGAGACTGGACTGGGGTCACTTCTAAATGGTGATCTGAGGTCAGTTTTAGATTTGCCTACTAATGAGACATTAGTGTAATCTTCCAGCTGGACAAGTGCCACTCCCTCCTGGCTGTGCTCTGTGTGCTCACTACAACTCATACAGCTCTTCCAGCTCCAACCCGATTTTTCTTTCACATTAACAAAACTCTGCCACGTGGCACCCTTGCTGTACTTCATCCTCTGGCTTTCCCACACTGAATGCATCCTATAAGACCACTAAGGGAAGTAAGGTCCTGTCTCCAGCCCGTGGTTCAACTCTATATGACTTGTGTAGCGCCCTCTCTTTTTGGGTTGTGACTACTTAAAATTAAGCAATTCCTACTTGCAACCCCTGAGCACTGGTTGCATACATGTCTGCTGTTTATGAACAAGGTTGAATGCTTTTCTTTTTATTATTTGAATAATTTAAAAAAGTTTTAAATGTGTCTTGCAACCCCTTGTTGGGGTCCAGAACCCCAGGTTGGGAACCACTTTGCGACAGTAGAAAAGCCATGTAACACACTGGTCTTTACTGCATCTAGTCCAGTATCACCACATTACTGCTGCACTCATAGTTACACATTCAGGAGTGCGGCATGTTTTTTTTTTCATTCCTTGAAACCTAAGTTTACCTCTTCCCTCCCTCTCCTGCACATGCACCTGATCTTGTTTGCAAGAAAAAGTGTTTTTTTTTTTTATTTATCTATTTTTTTTTATTATGCACGTTCCATTAGGCATTACTGTAATAATCTGTTCTACACCTGATTCTGTTCCATTTGCATTGACACCATTTTGCTTCTCCTAACTTCAAGCCTCTAGTTGAGGTAGATACGAGCTGGAAAATCAGGTGGGAGCGAGGCTTTGGTGAAATTAGGTTGTGGAAATTGGTCAGACTGATTGTCAGTGCTGAAGGACAGCTTGACTCAAATCTCAAACAGCACCCAAACAACGCAGAAATGAAAGCAGTCTGAGGGTACATTACCATGATGGTTGTCACGACGACTGTTCGGTTCTCCATCGCTGAGCTGTCATTGGATAGAGCGTTTTCATTCTGGACCAACACAAGTTTGTCTATGTCGTTCCAGTAGCCAATCTGAGAGAAGCAGAGGGATAAGAGAGGGAGTGAGGCATAAAAGAAAAGCAGCATTCAATCTATCAGACTTTATGGTGCAATTCATGCAAAAATGAATTTTAAAATACCTGCAATAAAATCAAAACAGACAAAAACACAAATAAATGGATATAAAAAAGAAATAGAACCTATGTGAGATGAAGAGAAAGGAACAGAAAGAAAGAAAAGAGTCAACAGAATGGGCTCATTCCAGCAGATTTCCCATTGGAACTGTACAAGATATTGAGAGATATTGAGTGTGAGCCAAGAACTTTCAATAAACACACATTGCTGTCGAAGGAACACTTGAGAAGCGGGAACATGGTGTTATTTCTTTATTATAGGCGCTACATGCATGCTTTTTTCTCTGGTAAAGAGAAATTATGAGTACCTTCAACCTGAACCTTTTCCTTCTACTTTTTCCTATTATGAAGACGGATTATGCTCAAACTTTCCTTATTTACGTCACCGCAGATTTTTTTGTACTCCCAGGTTGTCTGCGAGCTGCTCTCCAATGAACACTGATAAAACACATGCTGCAATGGTTCCATTGCAGTTATCTGAAGATATTTGTAACTGCAGTAACACCATTATTAATTAAGAATTATGGAGATAATTATGCAGTAAATGAATAAATTTTTCAACAATCAGCCATCATGAGGGATAAAACAAGAAGAATGCTGCACACACTGGAAGCTACAGGAGTTATCCTTGAGCAGTAACAGTAAGCTCACGTCCTTTCAGTGGTAATTAAAAGTAACTTTCCTGCTGATGAGTCACTTTTTGCTGAAATTATGAAAAACATCTAAGATTGCTTTTCAGCACCGCAACCTGAAACTATATCATGGAAACTGAATGGAATAAGTTGGCTGTGGTATGTAGCTGACCTTGCGCGGCCCGTTGCTCTTCAGCTCAAACACGTCCATGGTGTAGTTGACCCGCCGACCGTAGTGATCAAACTGAATGTTCCCAGTCAGGCCCTGAATGCGCACCTGGATAATAAGGAAGAAAAATAAACACAAAACAGTTTTTGAAGTTGAAATCCTCATGATTTCAGTCTAGGCTGATACGGAAACACCTGTACTTACTGATTATAGCAGCAAGTGAGGTTTAAAACTACAAGTCCCAGAATTCTGGGGCAGCAAAGAGTCTTTGAGTCGCTACTGGTGTATGTGTTCATGATGTAGCCACTGAAATTACTGATTGTAAATATATTGAATAGCTATTACAGAAAAAGAATGCTGACCAGAAATAGTGTAAAAAGAGCATAAGATTTTATGAAAATATTAATGATTACAACTTTAATTAAATGTAACATCATAGACTTTGACCCCAAAAAACAACATAATATAATACAAATAGTTTAACACCAATCATTTTCAGATGACAGAGGTGTGTGTGTGTGTGTGTGTGTGTATTTGTAACCATCTGTCTACACTAAACTACACATCAAACTTGTGCCAACCTGTTTGAGTGCACGCTCCATATCTATTCCTTGGTTCCAGGGAGCAGCTGGATTGGCCAGGCAGTCACCAGCGTTGCCACGGCGACTAATATCGATTTTCTGCCGGCGAAGGGTGCGGAAGGCCTCGGCCATCACAAGGACGCCATCGTATGTTAGAGATGAGGTGTACTGATGAACGGGAGACAAATGGAGCAAAGAAATGCTGTCATTTTGACAAGTTTTTCAACTTCTTTTCTTTTTGGCAGGTAAATACATTCTTCTTCTTTGTCAGCCCAAGCATACAGCACGGCAGAAATGAACCCTTAGGTAAAGCAAAAACTTGAAAATTTGCCCAATCTGTTATTTTTTGACCAAATAAAGCTGAGGTGCATCTATGTAAAAGTTTAAATTATATAATGAAAATCTGAAAATGTCTGTGAATTAACAAACAATCAGCTCAAAGGTCATAGCTTTGTCCAGCTATGTGATCCTAACTTTGGTGGTGGGTGATTAACTGGGCCTTTAAAGGCGATATAACCACATTAGTATTCCAGTCCAGTAATGTAAGTGCTGGAAACCCAAAGACATTGTAAAGAAAAATCGCCTCTGAATTTTTCTGATGCCGAGCACTCTTTAAAAAAGCAAACAATTTTTTCAATGATGGTAGCTCACTACCCAGAACTGCACGAGTTCAGATATATAACAGTGTCTGAAGAGATGGTTTCTGTGATTTAGAAAGCCAAAGTAAGTCGAAAAAGTTAAGGTTGCAGGGCTTTACCACAGGCCAATGTGAAATCCATATGAACTACAACCTGACTAGTATGCAAACATGCTGATCTGTGCCTCAGTTTATCTCACCACTCTGACTTTTATTAGACTTCCACTGTTAACACTGATGAACATCAATCAGCACCACTGTAAATGTAAAGCCACCGTAAATGTGCTGGTTTTAGACAGGCTTATAGTTTTAAAATACAGTCACTGGGCCATTAAAATGACATTAAAGCGTATTTAATGCATATTGTAAATCCGTTTATATAATTCATTTTGTTAGGGGAATTCACTTTGGTGGCATAATTCAGATTCCCAAGATTTATGATTGGGTAATATTTAGGATGCAGCACTTTAGGTGTGACTTGTTGATGTTTCAAGGGACCTCTGAAATATGACAGAGAGTAACACAAAGAGAACGGGTTGGAGATTATCACTATCTGTTCTCTAATGAAACTCTTAAAAGCGGTGGTGTTCTTGACGGATTGTTTGACAAGTTCATTACAGGTAAGAGGCGCCGCAGCAGGGAACAACACCACACGCTCAGCTGCAGCAAACCCACACAGACACACACAGCGCCACACAGATGGAGGCAGTCAAACACGCAGTGGGCTGCCTTCACATCACGGAGGAGACAAGTGGTGAGGTGAAAGTGGGAGGAAAGAGGGAAGTCGGCTGAGAGGCTCCGCCGATGCTCTCCACGCCTATGCAGGTAGTTTTCTCTTTAACTGACATCCCTTGATTTGTATCCCAAAAGGCGTGTTTTGGAAGGCTGAACAACCATGTCATCCTGCTTTCATCTCTCCCCTTTGAAACTTAAGAAGCCTTTAGGCATGTGACTGACAGATGACGACTATAGAATCCAAATCAAGGAGAAAACAACAAAACTGAGCCAACTAGCATACTGTTTTCTGTTTCTGTCAGGGGGTAGCACAGAAACACCTTCGGGACACATATAAAAGAGTATTGGCTTTTAAAAACATCAAATTCGAGACAGTATTTCGAGGATCACTTCAAATCTCCAAGTTCCGCAAAAATTCACCAAGTAAAAACAGATTTTCTTTGTAAATGTGGATTCTCAAATACATACAGTGTGACACACATTTTCTCTACAGTTCTGAATCAGACCAAGGAGCAGATTTATAAATGATGTATGCAGTAAAAGAAAGCACATTCCACTCTTCACACAGAAACTAATGTTTATAAAAAATGTATGCAGTGCATTTAGAATGTACATATCTGCATTCATGTTTTAGACCACATGTACAAAGACTTTCATGAGTGAACTGAACAGAGTGAGATCAAGCAATGTTGCAAGCATGAGGAGCTGTAGTCATTTCTCATTCACTCATTTATTCATGTATTTTTAGCTGGACTCCATATATGGCTGTTGGCCGGTTGGTCAGACCACCACTTTGTCCCCCTCAGGATGAATTGCAGCCTGTTCAGGTCAACATATGACTGTGTTCATTACTTTGGTTAATGTCCAAATACCTGGAAAATGGACTCTAATCAGAATCAGCTGTACTCTAGCTGTGTTTGACTAAACTAAGACGGTGAACGTGGTAAACTTTATACCAGCTAAACATTAGCATGTTAGCATTTAGCTCATAGCACTGATGAGCATAAGCACAGCCGGCCTCACAGAGCTGCTATCACGGCTGCAGACAGTCTCGTTTAATTTCACTTATTTATATGATATTGCCATCCACATCATAAAATAATGTTGGAATGTAGACTGTGTAAATCTGATGACAGATTTGGAATCAATCATCATTAACATGTGGACACAAAACTTGATGCGGCACATTAGACACTGCTGACGTGCTATTGATAGTGTTGCAATCTCACTTCCTATGACACTCGACTCTATTGCCACACTAGAACAGAAGTTAATAAAACAAAGGAGGTTAGCTCCATGATACACCCCTCAAGCAGAACACTGCAAAAACTTGAAAGGAAATGATGTTGCACCATTACGGAAGAATTTTGTTTAGCCTGGCAAGATAGTCTTAAAACTGATAGGAAGGCCCTGCCCAGCGCCAGAGCAGCCTATTAGTCATCGTTAATAGAGGAAAATGAGAAGTACACCAGGTTTCTTTTCAGCACTGTAGGCAGGCTGACAGAGAGTTATAACTCTATTGAGCCATGTATTTCTACAGCCCTCAGTAGTAATGACTTTATGAGCTTCTTTAATGATGAAATTCTAATTATTTGAGGCAAAATTCATCACCCCCTGCCCTCAGCTGGTACCGATTTATCTTCAAACACAGGAACCTTAGAATCAGCTGTTAACACCTGATATATATTTAGACAGCTTTTCTCCCACTGACCTTCACCAACTAACTTCAAAGATTTCTTCATCTAAACCATCAACCTGTCCCTTAGACCCCATCTCAACCAGGCTGCTTAAAGAAGTTTTTTCCCTTAATTGGCACTTCTTTACTCAATGTGATCAACTTGTCTTGATCTGTCTTGACTTTCTTGAGAAGCAGTCGTCAATCAGTTGTGTGACTTTCTCCATAACAAACGGTCATTTGATGATTTTCAGTCAGGATTAAGAGTGCATCACAGCACAGGGACAGCACTCGTCAAAGTTAGAAATGACCATCTAATTGCATCAGACAAAGGACTAGTCTCTGTGCTTGTCTCATTAGATCTTAGTGCTGCATTTGACACCACTGACCATCACATCCTACTACAGACACTGAAACACTTAATTGGCATTACAGGAAATGCGCTAAGCTGGTTTAAATCCTACCTATCAGATGATTGATTGATCCGTAAACTAAGCTGGATTAAATCCTACCTATCAGATGATTGATTGATCCGTACACATTGATATATGAGTAGGCTTAAAACTTTCCTTTTTGATGAAGCCTACAGTTGGGGCTGGCTCAGACTTGCCTTGGACCGGCCCCTAGTTATGCTGCGATAGGCTTAGACTGATGTGATACACTGAGCTCCTCGCTCCTCCTCTCCTTTTCTGTCTGTACACATTCATTTCCCATTGTTACTAACTTGACCTTTTCCCTGGAGTTTCTGTGCTTTTTTTGTCTCGCTGGTATCTGCACTTTAGTTGAGATATGGTGCTGTATAAATAAAGTTGAGTTTAATTGAATTTATTTACAGGATGATGCCAGTGTCAAGCTATGGCCAGTACATGTCTGTGTTTGTCACCATTTCACAATTCTTTTATGGGTAACTATGCAAGGGCCATTTGCCTCATGCATGTGTGCAGCTTAACAGAATAAAATATGGATTTGTAAATCCAGTGCACTGAAAAGCTCTTTCATTAACTTTTCTTGTCAAATGAGATGGGAAATTGGAATGAAAAATTAATACAATACTTTTAAAACCATTAGAGCACGCATAATTAATTTATAAAAAGAGCTCTGGACCGGTGTCTGGTAAATATTAAATTCTTTATACATGGACAAATATTGATAAAGGAGCCGATTGTCTATTGAATATGCTAGGACTGATGTTGCTAATTTATACATATTCTGATTAAGCAATTAGGGGAAGTGTGTGAAAAAGTACATGCCAATGGAAAAAACCCTAAAAGAATAGAGGCGAGTATACTGCATGTGAGATCAAAAGCATTGCGCCTGAATTTTGATTAGTTAATATATTACTTTGCCAGGTCACTGATCATTTTAATTACATTTCAACAAAATCTCCAGGCACCCAGCTGACAATCACCAGGTTAAGAGACTTTGATTGATGGCTATAGCAGCTACCTCAAAATCCAGCCCCCAGAGCAAAAGGTCCCAGCAGTGCTTTTCAAACTGCACATTATTAGACCAGAGTTCTCCTTAGCCTGAGGCCATGAGTTGGCCCAAGGCTAACTGAGCTCAGTTTTTACACAGCACCAATTAGCCTAGAGCAATTGGGAGGCATCTGTTGTCACTAGAGATAACTTTTTTTTTTTCTGTTTGTCTTTTGTTAAATCATTAAAATTGTGTTCCCTTGTTTGCTAAAGGCAGAGGTGAAACATCATTTTTGTGGTTTCAGTGGGAAGAGAATCTTTGAATGCACTTCCTCAAAGATCTTCACAAAGTTCTCAAAGTTAAGAACACTTGCATTTGTGTTTAACTTTCTATATATTCAAGCACGTTCACTGAGTCTAATAAGTCTACGCCCATTAACAAACTGTGTGAATGATAAGGGTTGATTGATGCAGCCGACATCCACTGATTAGAATTCATTCATTCAATCTAACAATGATGATTAGCCAATTAATATGACCATCAATATGTATTTGCAACGTGGACAGACACAGCATTACCTTTTTATAGTTACGACACTGCGTGTGCAGTATGATGTATTTTTAATAGGTAGGTGGACATGTTTCTGCTTAATATATGCAGAAATGAACTGCAATTGGTTGCAGGTCAGCACTCGGTCAATAGAGGTGTGCTGAGGGAGGAGAGATGGACACAGAGAGACAGATAGGGAAGGGGGTGTGGTAGAGACTAAATAGAGGCACAATAATGTGACAGAGAACGGGATGTGGGTAGTGAAAGAAAACAGACAGTGAGGACGGTCAATGGAGAGAAGAGAAAAGATATACAGTCAGAGAGACAATGACACACATACACAAGGAATGGAGTTGTGCATTCTGATGAAGAGCTGAAGGCAAGCAGAGGGACAACAATGGGGAAAAAGTGAGAGGGAAAAGGGGGAGATGTAATAAAATAATATCATGCCAGACAGACATGACAAAGAAGTCTTCAGTGTGAAGAATCCGCATGCATCACGATAACCTTGGCAGTACACCAGTGAGTCATAGACGAGTTTATGTATTCGATCACCGTAAGATCAGCCAATTCACCTCTCCAACATCCTGAGGTCACACTCTGACTGGCTAAGAAGCTGAACTAAATGCATCACATCACGGTCTGAGTCGTTCAAATGCAGCACATCACTGTGACTGGTTACCTGTTTGAAGAAGCTGTATATTTGTCATCTTTGTTGAATTTCAGGTACGAAGAACAATTTGCACACCAGTGCCACACGCCTAAACATGTGTGCATGTGTGTGTGTTTCTGTGCGTGTGTGTGTATGTGCACTGCAAATATCTGTGTGTGTCTGCACACAATTTTCTTGTGTGTATATGGGTGTACTGACAGTGTGTTGCAGTGGAAAAGATCTTGGCTGAGGTCGAATGAGGGCGGCTGAAGAGAACAACATTTTGAAAACAAGACCTTACATTGCAAGTACTTCAAATCACAGCTCTTTCTGACCAGTTTCCAATCTGTATATTTAAGGATGGGGCGGCATATTTTTATCACCTTAGGTGGGCTTTCAGATCCAGGGTACTCTCTCTGATCCAGTTTGTTCCAGCGCTGCATCAGTTTAATTACGATAGGCCGACTGAAGTCCACCAGCTGGAAACCAGTCACATTGGCCCCACCATGCATGAACCTTTCCAGCGATATGTCCTTAAAGCCCTGAGAAGGAGGAAGAAAGATGGAAAGATGAGGGATGCTGCAAGTGCAGAAAAACATCCCACACAGTTACAGGAGAGGGGAAGTGGACGACAAAATCCTCCGACAGAATATGTGCGCCTTTGCTGATACTATGCATGTGCCAACAGCTTTCCTGATTATTTATACCCCTACTTAATATGGAGTGGCTTCCACAGCTGCGAGTGTGACTTCACGCAGAGTGACACTTTGCGGTGAATTGGTCGTGGAGAGGGATCCATTTGGGAACGGGCCATAGACAGATAGACAGTAGAGACATGTTAGGGTTATCCTGGGTTGATGGATGCTAATTGCTAAAAGCTCTGAGAACCGATCTAGCCTGAACTGAGTTCACTGGCCCCTTTTTCACCATCCCGGAGAGAAATGCCGTGGAAGAGATTGTAGGGATTAAGGTTGAAGCAATACTTCATTTGCTGAAGTGAATTCCAGCAGCGACCTGCAGCTCTGACTTTGTTGAGGAGAGACAACTAACTGTGCTTCTAATTCTGAAGTAAAAGGAAGAAATGGCACCTTGGTGGCAATATTAAAAGGTTTCTTTAATAACTGCAGAAAAAAAACTTCAACCTTGGGACAAGCTGAAAGTCAAAGTGGGGGTGTCACGTCTCATAATGTTGGCTTAAAAGACTAACCATATCTCAAAATAACAGCCAACAGCAATGCCATTAAGAGTTCTTACCAGGTTTGCTATGATGTAATGGTAACCTTTCACATGTTTCCCCACACTGACAGCCTGGGAAGACAAAGACAGCGAGAGAGAGAGAGTGAGAGAAAGCATAATTTCTTTTCTGTCTGCTGACAATGCATGTAATGTATGCCAAAGCAGGGGACGTGTAGGATGTGCAATTAACTTACAAGACACTGAGTTAATAGACGAGAGAACTTAAAGTTGTTTTAATTTAGTTTCTGGGAGCAGGGCAGGGGAAGGGATTCAAACTACAAATAAAGGAGACTCCCTCCCATCTGTCGTCTCACCCAACAGCGGCTGTGTCCGCTTCCTTATGCTGATTAAAAGCAGAGGGAGTGATGAGCCTTTGAGGACTTCACTTGTTCTCTGCACCACGCTGGCTCAGACTCTGCAGCCTTTTGGAACATTTAAAGAGCTTCAGCAGTGTCTGGGTCAGGGCTGTGTTAACTGGTCTGATCCAACTTGAATTAAAAGACTCTGTAAGAAGGATGATCTAGCTTGTTTTGGTAATAACCTTAATGAGGTGCCTCGATCCAACAGTGACAGATTGGCAGCATTTACAGGAATTACTTTCACTTTTTGTATTAGGAAAACAAGTTTGGGGAAATGTAATGTGAACTTGTTCACTTTAAAAGACAGTCCAATTGACACATTTTGCAGTTATTAAGTGCAAACATAAAACACTCTTTCAATGTTTTTCAGCTTTCCCTGCAACATCGTCTTATTGCCACTGAAGTCTGATTAAGATATGGTTAAATACAGGCAGCTAAAACAGTGACACCTGTCTATGACGTCAAAGTCAGAGGCACTGTACATCTCCTCGACTTTAACACCTTTTATTCTCCACTTCGTTCACTGTCAACACATTTTGCCAGTGAACAGAAATCACTACTGATTGTCTGTCTGGTGTGTTTGCATGAGAGTGAATGGCTGACAGTCAAACTGAAATCTGTAATATTTTTCCTCATCATTATATCTTTGCAGTGGGATGTAGTGAAATATGGCACGCTGTGAGATTTTTTGACAAAGCAGGAATAAGAATCTTCATTAACATGGGGCACAGACCTAATTAAGAAACTGTTCAATTTAATATATTTTTTTTTTCTTTCTGTCTCTCTTACCCACACATATCAACAACTATATATTGTCGCAGACAGATGCACATGCACCCACACACACACACACACACACACACACACACACACACACACACACACACACACACACATAGATCGCAGCTGGCGAGGGCAGACAAACAGAGCAGTCTCTGTCTCAGAGCAGAGATGCTCGCCAATGCCAGCACTGCAGAGCCCGCTGTGACGCAAGTGTGTGTTTGTGTCTGCATGCCTGTCTCAGTATATACACTAGTGTGTCTGTGTGTGTGTTCACACACCACAGAAGCCAATTAAGAATCTGTCTTTCTGTCTGCCTATCTGTCTGGGATGCTGCTACTGGTGCATGTTCATGTGTGTGTGTGCATGTATGTTGCTGTGTGAGTGTGTGCATTTAAAAGCTGGTGTGTATATTTGTTTGCCTGTGTTAGTATTATGCACTGGTGAATATTTTACAAATAAGCATGCATGTGTGTGTGGGGGGTATGGATGTGTGTGTGTGTGTGTGTGTGTGTGTGTGTGTGTGTGTGTTTAGCTGTCACTGAGTTTGTCAGATGTGCAGACAGAAGATCAGATGTGATGACAGGTGGCAGAACCAATGGGATGTTACACTGAAACCTGAGTCAAAGGGCACACACACAGAGACACGCGCGCGAACGCACGCACACACGCTCGCATGCATGCATGCGCACACGCATGCACACATCTGCCACCTGTCAGAGCTACACTATCAAGCACGACAGATAATCTAATGAGCATGGACAGGCGTAAGGTGTCAGAGTATGTGCCTTCATATGCTGTACGTGTTAGTGTGTGTTTGTGATCTGTAAATCTGTATCTAAGAGGACAGTATGGTGTGTTTACTGCAATCACACACTGACACAGTTGTTGGGGAAGTCACATTTTTCTCTCAACATTATGAACTCCAGGGAAAAACTCAAATCTTGTTTTCTTTCCAGATGTCAGAAAGCATAAGGAGCGCTGCTGCAACTGCAACTAGCTGAGTGAAGCAGACAGCGGGCAGAGAAACACCAGTGATACACTGAACAAATAAACAAAATGGGATGCTACAATTTGTAATGTAGTACTCATTTGAATTGTTTCAAAGGTTGGGGTTTCAATTATCTAAAAAAGCTTACCCTCTACTCAATTGGCTGGGGTTTAAGGTGGTAATAATGTGTCATTGTGTTGTGGTTGTACCTCATTATTAAGTGTTAAGTGCTGTTAAGTCCAGGTCGGTGAGGTAATCTCTTCCGTGTCTGTAGTAATCTCAGTGATAGTAACCCTGCCTCATAAAACTACAGTGTGGCCTCCATTACAGCAGTATCTCTTGATCTACAATGCTGTAGGGTCCTTCAGGTTCCAGATCAGTGTCAAATATCATCTTGTGCCTGCAGTAAGCTAAAAGCTAAGCATTTTTCTTTATCTCATGATGTGCTGTAGCTGGGAACTATGGTGTTCAGTAATGCACTGTGTGATGTTTAAAATGTATTTGCCATCCTTGTTTTTATGCACATTTTATGTCTTTTCTATGTGAAGCACTTGGTGTATGTGGTGTCTTGGTTAGTGGGTTTAATTTTCTATTCTATATGTTTTTCATTCTCTTCATATAAAAGACTGTGGTGTTTTTTTTTTTTTTTTTAACACCCATAACAAGATGCTTTTTTATAGGGCAGCTCCATGTGCCACAGATAATACCCACAGTGAGGTTAAACCCATGGGAGGACATTCTGGGGTAGGCTGAAATGGGCTCATTTCGATTAATCAGGACTGGTGGTGAATTTGTGTCCATTGGGAAACTGGGAGACTCCGTTACGCTTGTTTGCTTCAGAGGCCGAGGTGCCGAGTGCCGAGTGTGCATACAAGGCATACTCAACCAGTTCTCGCCTATTAAGTCTCAAATTGCTGACTGTTATTGTATTAAAGGAATAAGAGAGTTTGAAGACCTTTGATGGTTCTATTTTCATCCTTATTTTCATCTCATTTTTTATTATCAAGTGGTTTTATTCTCTATTCCATCTTTTTGATGTGAAGCACTGTGCATGTGACTTCATTGTTTGTAAAGCAGTTCAAGATACAATTCTTGTGTGAAAGCTGCTACACGAAGAAACTTTAGTCAGCAGCTTAATAATATTACCTGTTCTAGGATGCTCTGTAGTCTCTCAGGCTCCAGGTCAATGACATATTTCCTCTCCTGACGTCGGTCCAGGTCCTCTAAGAGTCGGCGATATGCTGCCTCATTGAAACTCTCCACACAGATAGCGCTCACCTGGTTTAGCACACATGCATGTATTCACAGGTGATGTGTATATGCACATAAACATGAATAGCATGTAGCATTAAGGTCATGCATACAAACCACAAGCAAGTTAACCACTGTGTCTGAATTAGAATAGAATTAACAAAACGTATGTGTATGCGTGTGTGTGTGTGTGTGTGTGTGTGTGTGTGTGTGTGTGTGTGTGTGTGTGTGTGTGTGTGTGTGTGTGTTTTGGCCTGTTTCCAGGAATGTGTGTGTTTGTGTGTCCTGACCTGCCATCCGTTCTGCCCTGCTCTCTCCATAATTGCCTGCAGTATTGCATAACCTAGACAACAGAGAGAAAGGGAAGGAAAAAGGAGAAATAGAGTATTAATTCTGTACCAGGTAGAAGCCTTACTTTGGACATTGTGTAATTAGATTTAGCATTTTTTGTAGGCACAGCCAAAAAAAATCAGAACACTATTTGCAAAAACTTTTATTTGATCTCAATTACCACAACGTCTTTGCTGAAAATGCTAATGTCTTCAATCGCAGGGATAAAACATTTGGCACCTCAAGCAAGAGTCTGCTGCTGAATGTCACTGGATCAACCAACACACAGAGCTTATCAGAACCGAGAATTATGTGCCAAAACAATAGACATTTCATTAACGTTAAACCTCTCATTGCTTCTTGTTCAGTCGTGAACTTTCATTCAAACGCAGCTCATCTGTGAACTCGCTGCCACTTATCAGTGTTACAGCCTGGAACAAAACACACAGTTCTTTTGCAGTATGCCAGAGCACAGTTCTGAACAGGGCGAGTATGTCCCTTGGCTTGACATTAGTTGAGTTTCAAAGTTAATATGGTCCTATGAGCAGCAGGTGGCAAGATCAGCGACAATGAATCACGTTATATTACATCAAACAGCTGTCAAGAGGGGTCAAAACAAGTTGAAAAAACAACAGTGAAAGACATCTCAATATCATCAGAATAATCCTCCATAACACTAACATACAGCCAAAGTATTTTTTTTTTTATCAAAATGGCCTTTTTAATCTCTGTCAGACCTCCAAATATATTGTTTAATCTGCTCTGATCTAAAGTCAGTCATATGTGTTCACACAATGCCTGCATGAAACACAGTGACATGTATATTGCAACAAACAACACACACACACACACACACACACACACACACACACACACACGCACACACACACACGCAGTGCAACAGTGCCAACTGTTACCCTGTTTTTTCTACTTTGGTGGAGGCAGCTATTTACTGCTTGAGTTGAAACAAAAAGCACATCTGAAGCCTCAGTGATCACAGTGTGTATGTGTGAGAAGGTGTGTGTATTATTGTGGTTTACATTGCAAAGAAGTGCAGTTTGCCTTTATGTGTAGTGTGAGGCTATGCTTTCACCTTTCCAGCCTCTCAAGTGGTCTTGTAAATAAGTGTGTGTGCTCTAAATGAATGTATTTGTGCTACAGGTTACACTTCTCTGTGAGTTGTTTATGTGTACGTGCTTTGTTTGTACAGTCTCACTTGTACTGATGTAATGTAATGCACAGATGCACATGCATTCGTCTACTGTATGTGAATTTATGCACATCTTGGTGTGTGTGTGTTTGTCTTGTATGCAGGTTTGTGTGTGTGTGTGTGTGCCCGCAGGCTGTCTGTGGAGCAGAGCAGAGCAGCGAGCATAAAACAGATCGCAGCGTTACCACCCATTTTCCAGCACATTACCGGCAGCAGGGCCTGATGGGAGCCTATAATGAAGGGCCCTGCCTTGGCCTAGTCAAGGGTGAGCACAGCCCAAACTCTACACATCCATCCTCTGCTCCATTTCTCCCTCCTTTCCTCTTTCACCCCCTCCTCCTGTTATATGCTACTGTATATCCCCAGAGGCTTGTGATCCCGTCTATCCTCTTACTCCTTTCTGTAATCTCCCCACTGCCTCCCTCCAGCACCTCCCACCTACCTCCACTTTCTCCTCTTCCTGCCTTTTCCCCTGTCACCTCGTTTGTCTCCTCCTTCCTCTTCTCGCACCTGTCTTTCCTATTTTCTCTCTTTTCTACTGCTCCAGCAGCTCAACTCACCTCACCTATCTCTCCTGCTCGTCCTCTTCCCTCCTCTTCCTCCCTCTGCTCCCTGTGGGTACTAACTCAGACAACCTGGACCAGAGGGAGGCTGGCAGAGGCACAGACAGAGCACACACAACTATGCACACACACAGTGCAGCTCACTGATTCCCTGACACACCACTAAACCATGGTCTGGGGACTCTGCGTCATGTTTGACCTGTGTTTCTCTCCCCGTGGCGGGGAATTAGTCTGTGTGTGGGCGTGTATGTGTGTGAGGGAGAGAGAGAGATAACGTGCCAAGCATTCCCATGACACTGGTCAGGGGCCAGGGGCGTCAGCTGTGTCTGCTCCACTAACTTATGTGCGCTACATGATAGCGTGGTTAAATTAAAGGCAGGTGAATGCTGCTAGAGTTGATGCCAAACTCTAGTTCCTGGGTGGAAAGTATCAAACTCCACCCTTGTTTTTGGAGCTTTATTCTTTCATTAGCAAATTGCAGATCCAGTAGAACAGCCTTTGTTCTTTTTTCCACACGAAAACAAGGGTACATTTTGGAGTTAAATTAAGACCAAATAATCTCAGGCAAATAGACTTTTAAAAATATCACCGTGACTTGATGATATTGTAACACTGTTCTCCTTGTACCGTGCCAAACTGAACTCCAATTAATTGGTAATTCTTCATGCAAAAATGTGTGAACTGGACTAATTTGGAAAACTATTTCAATCTTCAATAACTTTTTAATTTAAGCCCAGACAAAGAAGACTGCAGATCTACCCAGTTAGCTCTTGTTAATGCCGTGGAGTGGATGAATCTCTGCCATTGGGGCACCATGCTGCTGCAGTCACAGTCATTTAAACAGTTCTGCTATACAGCAAGTATAGATGATAATACCCGTTTACAGCTCCTTTTGCAAACTCTGACCTTTGTCTTTAAAACCAACAGACAATGGTGCGTCTATACTGGAATTGTATTTTGCAAAAATATCTTTAAGGTAATGAAATTATGTGATTTCTTTATTTTTATTTTGGAACACCAGCTCTTCATATGCCTTGTTAACACATTCATCACCGTGCATTTACCTCTGTCTGTGTCGTAGAGGAAGACAAATCGGCTCCAGTCGTAGTGATCCAACAGTGACAGCAAAGCCCCTCTGATGGACGGCCGGAGCTGCAGGGTGAACTGGCCCTCTCCTTCACTGGGGAAGCTGGGCGTCACTAGGCTGATGTGCAGGGCCCCACAGAACGATGTCAGCGTGTTGACCGAGCGCTTGTCGTAAAGGCCAAAGATGGCGAAGACCCCTCTCGAATACTGAGAACAGACTGATGCGAGGAGGGATGAAGGAGAGTGGCGTGTTGGGGATAGAAGAATCCAGATGGAAAAAGGGAAAAAGGAGAGTAAATGAAGAAAAATTAGCTCCCACAAATACAGCGTACACTCAGTGACAGTTACTTTTGAGAACTTTGCAATGACAAATGAGCAGACAAAGAGCAAACAGGCGGATTGGACAGAGGGAGACACATGGCCCTTAATTAAATTCACACTGTGGAATCTGTTTACACGTGTCAAACATTTTAATGAGCAACAGCTTCAGGTTGTGTCAGCTATACCTTCCCACTCCTAATTAGACCTGCAAACGGTGCTCTTTGAGTGGTGTGTGTGAGCATCCATAAATGTGACCAGAAAAGTCTCATGAAACTGAGATTAATTTGAAAATGCACCAAGCAGTTTTACAGGAAGTCTTGTTGAGCTTCCTCTGAAAGAAACTATTTTTATTTTATCGGGAACAACATGAGGCAGATTGATGGGACTAACAGCAAAATGAGTCTCTGCCACACCACATACATTTAATTATAAAGTACAAGCACACACATTTGCGTGTACGTGGGTGGAAATCGGCCTACCCTACAAGCCCCTGGCAAGCAATTTTCCAATTTTCTGACTGGCACAAAATCATTCCCACTAGCCAAAACTGGCATGGCTACTTATACAGTTGTTAAGGAAATTACAGTCAAATAATCCCACCTGCTTAGAGCTTAACATCCTTAAGATCCATCCATGCACGCACGCACACACACACACAGATACAAAACCCTTGACCGAGCCGCGAGCTCACTTCAAATGTGAAGTCATTTTCCACTACAACACTGCAACTCAGTCTTCAAACACCCCGAAGCTTTCAACCATGACAGAGAGGAGAGTGAAAAGCACTGACGTCCTCCGCTATCTCGCTTCCACAAAAATCTCTCCTCTGCTTCAGTGTGTCGTTCATGCGCGCTCGACCAAAAGTGTGTTTAAACAACAACAAGAAAGGAAAGCTCATGGGTGTGTGAATCGGAGAGTCCTGCATATTCCGACAAATCGACCGAAATGTGCACACAAACACGTGTTTCACTTTCTAAGGATTCAGCGAGCGAAGGGACTCAAAGTGTGTGTCGACTCGTTTTTCTTTTTACACCCTTTAATGCCTCTCTTTGTCTGCCCCCTTTTCTCTTTCATCCTCTTATTTCATCCCCTCCTCTATCTCTTTAGCCCCATTCATCCTTTCAGCTAGATGCTTTCAGGCTGGCATGTTTTGAGCTTCAGCCCTATCCTGCGTCATAATTCACTCTCCACCCTGTAATACGTCACACTGGAGTAAACAGTAAGACAGGGGGGACTGCAGACTTTGCTTTTGGCAACAACTGGCCATCACTCTGTAACCTTTTCTCTCTTTCCCCGGCTTTTGATCTCCTCGTGCATCACTTCACCTCGTACCTTTTTCCTCTCTCTTCTCAATTCAAGGCGGACGCTTCATCCATCCTCTCTCTTTCAGCTCCCACCATGCACTTTTCTTCATCTCCTCTTTCCCTCTCTTCCTCTCTGACTGCCTCCTCTTTCTGTTCCTCCCTCTCTCCCTCCTCCTGGGACTCAGAGTAATTCCATTATCAGCTATAAGCCTCAGTGGGGGTAAACACTGAGGGAGATGCAGCTTTGACGGTTCGGCTTGTGGCAATTAAACAAAGCCGAGGCCCCTGCACCCAGGAGGCGATAAGGCAGGGATTTAGTCTCCGATTATGACAGCAGCTAAATGTCTTCAATTCAGAGAACTAGCATACTACGTACTTAGCATGCGTCATTCAGCAGGAGCTGAGTCATGGTGTCCTCAAAGTCAACGGACTTAGTGTCTTCCAAGATGATTTTTATGGCATTTCCAGGTTTTTTTTGACACTTCAGAGCACATAACAACATAATAGATGGTAGTAGAGATGAGACTGCATGTGACAAACCACAGGTACTATATTATACTGAGATACCAGAACCTGGAATGCACAATGATGTTTACACTAAATCAGCATTAAGTGCTCAGAAGATAAGAGCAAGTGTTCTTCTAAAACGGTGAGATGACAAATGACTGAAGCAAACAGCAAGCAGAGACAGTTTTGTATAGTGTGCATGTGTTCAGACTGAAACATGCAAAGAACGTGACGCTCGGCTTTCACTCATGATGGCAGCGTACTGATGAAAAGTGGCTCTTGGCTGAGAGAAATCATGTCCTTACCCTGTCTAAGGACAAGGAGAACCTACATACAATTTCTTTGTGTTCTCAGGATCCGCTGTTTTTTGGGAAAAGAGCAAAAATAGAAAAGCAGCCGAACAAAAAGGAAGCATTGCACATGTGAACTGACAGACTGATGATTTTTCTCTAGAAAGTTACTAAAACTGCTGGCCTCGAAGTGGTTTGTGACATCATCATCTGCATATTTTATTTTTAAACCACCTCCTGGGTCTCCGTCAAAACTTAAGGAAATATTGACAGCAGTAATCCCAAACCATTCTATACCTAAACAATACCAAGATATCTGCAACCATACGCACAGACACACACAGGCCCAGAGCACATAGCAAAACCCTCTATGTATGTTTCATTCTTCATTCATCCATTGTCTCTTTCATTGTTTTTCTCTTCTATCTTTCACCTCCTCACTCCCTTATTCCCTTATCCTCCATCTATTCCATCTGATCCTGGCTTTGCCTCTCTGACTCGCTCATCCTCTCTTTCCTCCCATGTTTCCCTTTCTGATGTACGTCTCGATGGGCTTGTTCCTCCACAACCCCCTCCACCACCAACACCACCTCTGCCGCAAGGCTGGAATGTGCCAGACAGTGGCGTCATTGTAATAAAATGTGTGCTAAGCTTGCTTTATAAAGCTTTAATGAGAGGAGGGGACCAGCGGCACGGTGCATCATCACCACAGTAAAAGCATCGGACACAATAGGTCTCCCGGGACATCCTCTACCTCTCCCTCTCATTGCCTCCCCCTCGCTTGTTCTCTCAGCATATGTTTGATTTTTTTGTTTTCGTGTGCAATCTCCTGTCTTTTTCCTGCTCTTAATTGCTCGGCCTGTCTGTCGAACCTCTCTCTTTCTCTGTGCAGACCTCTCCATAAAACTCTCCTCCTTTATCTGCTTCACTCTGCACGGTATATCAAGCCTCAGCATGCCTGCATCCTCTTCTGCAGCTATCCCTGCCCCTCTCTGATTCATTTCATTTGTGCCTCTGAGCATTTAGAGAGCCCTTTCAATCATGCGTATAAGCCGCACATCACTTTGTTTCTTGTTTTTTCAAATTCAAATTGATCAAATTTGCATAACAGGCAAGAAAATGTATTGCTTAAACAGTGTAATACTTCACAAACTAATACCTTAGCTCTCTTTGCTTCTGTGGTCTTGTTTTCTACGTGTTCACTCTCTCCTATATTTCAGCCCTCCCTCATTCTCTCTTTCTTTACCTCCTTCAGCACAGTGCTTATGCCTCTAGACCGGCCGCTTGTTTGTATTTCACACAACAGCAAGAACAGATGCTCACAGATAAACCTGCTACTGATTCCACTGTCACTGCACTACAGCACGACATAAAAAGCAACGCGTGCACACACACAGTCACCTATAAGCATTCTGAACACACACAAAAGCATATCCTCCAGCACACACGTACAACTTTCTAACTTTCTGTCCTGATGCTGCAGTTGCTTCTCACCCATTAGTCTGAATAACAACCCTCTAGCTGCAGAGACATTCTCCAGACAGCCATAGAAACACTGCAAAAATACTGTGAGCTCTCATTACCTGCAGGTAAAGGCCAAGATAAAGGAAGCACCTGAGTAAATGAGGAATACAAACTAGTTTAAAAGCCATACTGTGTATTTTTCCTCAAGTTGCCTGAGGTTGCCTACGGTGCAGCACAGTGTTACCTACAGGGTGAAGGAAAGTAAATGCCAATAATAAGCTTTTATGAGCTATATAATTAGGAAGAAATCGACCGCCCAATGCCTTACACTGACATTTCAGTTTAAGGCGTTTACAGTAGTATCCTCGAGAGAGGTAAGCTCCTGTTTCTGTTCTGTTTCAGCACTGCATGAGTATTTTTTACAGAGAAAAACAAAGAATGGAGCATCCTGCAGCAAGCGGCGGAGTTTCCACAATGACTGACGCTGTAATCCAGACTAACACAACTAGTTTATAGTCAGTGGCGTAGTGCAGGGTACACGCAGGTATACCGTGCATACCTACTCATTTTTAAGGTCGGCATTCCGTGTACCAACCTCTAAATCTCCCCTGCGGGTGTGCTGCCTTTTTTGTATGCAACTCACTACACTAGCCCATAAATCACCTTTTATAGGATAACAAAGGCATTTCCTGCTCTACTCTGCCTCTGATTAGCTTGCCTTCGTTAGTTGAGTCTACATGCCCTATTGGTGTACCTCAAATATAATGCAGGCTATGATAAAGTGAACTAATCAAACAGAAATTTGCCTCACAATTACAAACGACCTCATGATGCTCCATCAGTGCTGTTGGGGTTAGGGTCAGAAGCACAAAGTGGTCCAGAAATTAAGACTGTTTCAATTTCTCCATGCCCCACGACACCACTATTCACTGTAGAATAAATTAACACCCATGATCAGTCAACATCCTGAAAGAGAGGGAAATGAGAAGTGCAAAGAATAAGACGAAGCTAAAAAACTGAGGAAGAATTGTTCTGCAGCTTGCAGAGTGGTTCAGTGTGAGGGGGATGAAGGAGCACTGAGATAACTGGTGTTGTGTGAAATTCAGCTTGAACTTCAACTTGAATTGTTGAACAGTGTTTGAACAGTAGCAATGCATGAAAAACAATATTATGAACAAGCATTCAAACCCATATGGGAAATGTTTTATCACATTACTAGATGCGTGTCTTCAAGCTGGAAGGTGCTAAACACTGTTACACCGTCCCCACACTGAGTTGTCCTTACGCTAATGTAGTCCCCCAATGAACACAACATTTAATAAATATTCATGACATGCGCAATAAAATCACAAATTGCAAACACAAATCAGGATCAAATCAATACGGGTTATACTAACACCATGTAAGACTCCAGCTTTTAGTAACAGAAAATGCTGAGTCACACAGAAAGCAGCGCCGATAACCAGCTTCAAGCTATGCTTAGCTCAGATTGAGACTCATTTTGTAGCAAAACAAAAATACAGCTGCTATAATCTGCTGAAAGCACCTGAAAATTGATAAAACTAATTGCTCATGATACAGTGATGTAAGAAGATAGCGGGAGAAGCAGTCACACTCTGTTCTCTACCTTACCTCATTATCAATGTGCGGAGGAGGATGTGAGGTTCACAAACTCCTATTAAATATAAAAATCAGTTTTCAAGCAGAGGAGAAAAAGTGTGATCAGTTAAATTGCTTACAGCTAAGGTTGTACAATAGTATTAGAATGAAACCACAGATGTGTTGCACACTGTTCGTGTTCCAACCCCAAGATATGAAGTACAGCATATACCACAAATTTCTTTTTCCAATTACTCTGTAGTGACAAATATAATCACTGCCTGGATTATGTTCACAGGCCACATGTTATTAAGACGTGGGATGCACAGTATGGTGGTCAGTGTGGATTTTGGCAGTGGTTACTTTCAACAGCAAGAACACTTTGGTAATGATGAGCGGGAGGCCGTTGTCTTGGTTAAAGGTTAATAAACTCAATGTGTCTTGTTCTTTTTCTGACTTTTTCTGTATTAAACCAAGACCTCGATCTTAACCAAGCGCTGTGAGGGCCTAAACAATCCTAAAAAAAAGTTTAAAGAACCCACCGAATCAAGATTTAAGCCTTTTTTTTAAATGCTACAACAGATATATGTAAGCTGCTTGTGCAGCGTCAGGAAGGTAAAGTCAGTTACTTCAAGTGTATAAAGCACGTGGGAGAAGTTTGTTAGTGAACATTTTACGAATAAGTTAAGTATGAATATTTTGCCACTTAGAGAAGTGACAAAAGCTTGTTTGTTATGAAGTAAATTATTATGCTAAAATATCTCGTAGCCAGCGCTTACACACTTGTAATTATTACTTTAATGTCAGTATCTTTCCCAAAAGTTTGGAGGGACCATTAGCTGAATAGAGCCTCAAATGTCTGGGCATGCCCCTGGCAGCAATGTGGGTAGCATTACTGTGTCGAACATTCAGTGAAGAAGAATGGAGAGATCTATGTGTCTCACTGATTTCAATAGCATAGCTCTCACTAGGTGGATGGGACTTACATGCTGTGTAACACTTGCTGTTTTTCTCTTGTGTTTGATAGCTGTTCTCAGCTCTCCACAGCAGAGGCATTGTAACGACGGACAAAAGAAAAGAAAACAGAATGTGGTACAATTGAAATACTGGGAGAGTGACTCACAATACAGAAATGTAGGTACATCATAAAACTGTGGCATGCATAATTAGCATGTTTTCTTCATATTGTGCAGTTTATGAAAGCCATTTTAAAGGACTGTAAGAGCAAAATGCTGTTTCTGGCATCTATTTTGATTGAATGATTGAATGCTGTGCAGGAGGCAAGAAAATATAATGGATAAAAAAAACTGACTGTATTTTGCCAAATGGACAAAAAAAAGGTTTGTTTCGTAAAGACAATGAAACTCTACTTTCATGCTGACAGTGACACCGCAGCTCTGTTAAAGAGGGGCACTAAAAAGACAAGACAGAAGACAAAGTCTGGCGATCAATAGTATCTGGCAGAGAGCACAGTGACTGTATGGATTTCATATTTGTTCCTCTACACTATAACATACTGTAGTTTATGGCACAATGGAGCGACAAAAAAAAAAAAACAATAAACTGGCCGCTCAGGGGTTAGGAGGAGCTGAATCACATATGATGCTTGTAAAATAACATTACATGGTGTTTTAACAAAACATGTCGAGGTAAAACATACAAGTCACGTCATTAAAGTAAATTATTTACTACTCTGCTTTTCATTAGAGTTGAATCTAAAACAAGACTGCCCATTAGGTCCATCCCGGATAAACATGGACCTATTATGATGACAAGGTAAAAGCCTTAGGATCAATGTTCTCCGAGAGAGCTCGGCTATTTTATAGCATCGAGGAAAATGAGAAGGCAGAGATGAGAGCTTTTTAAGCAGTGACCCACGGTTTTCAGGAGAATCAGACAGGTCTGCAGTCTCCCTCCCTGAGACCTGTGTGAATCATAACCCAGAACAAATAGATATGTTGTAATTATCTTGTTTAATAAAATAAAGTTCTTCCATAAAACATGCGCACAAGCAATGTTCAATTGCTGAGATGTTAATATTGACAGCAAGCCTCAAGTGTACTCATCAGCACCATTGTGAAGACAAGATAAGGCTTGACGATCAATTCTCTGGCAGGGGAGTCCTGCCACCTTATGGATTTCATATCTGATCCTCTCCACTAGAACATAGTTTATAAGATAACTGAGTCGCAATAACTTCATAAACTGGCCGGTGATTATTGAGAGTGATAGTATATTGTGTGTGTGTGTGTGTGGTTCGCTGCACTTGTGAACAAGGCCATTTATCTCTCCGTCTAACTCCATCTCCTGTCTGTCTTGCTGTCTGTCTGTTTTGCTGTCGCCCCTCTTTCACAAAACTGCCTCAAGCAGAGAGGAAAAGGGGGCTTCAGTTGTTCTCGGCGAGGGAGGGAAAGACAAAACGGGGAGAGAGAGAAAGAGCAAGAGAGGAAGGGAGTAGTTCCAACACCCACAAGGGGGCTCTGACAGTGACGAGAGAGCATATGTCTGCCAAGCCGACACTACAGACAGAAGGCAGAGGTAGAGGAAAGAAAGTAGAAGAAATTGGAATCTGAAGGTGGATATAAAGAAAGAAAGAAAGTGAGAAAATGCTCCCCTGCAGGCCAGTGAAGGCAAAGAAAAGAGTGGAAATTAGTCCTTAAATGCTCTCACAGCTCCTTGTGTGTGTGTGTGTGTGTGTGTGTGTGTGTGTGTGTGTGTGCACCTGTGTTGGATCGTCAAACACACGCCGTGCACACACACCTTTTTGTGGCACCTGTGTCTGAATACAGGGCTGAATCTGGGGTCAGAGGTGAGGGAGAGCAGGAGAAAAGGCTCTTGGGTAAAACTGCCACACTGCACTGTCACTTCTTCATTCTCTTTGATTACATCTTTCCACTTCTCTGCACCTGTTCTTCCTCCCCCCCGACTGCTCCTTCGGGCCCCGTCCCTCAGGCTGCGTGAATAAAGCTTCTAAGAATAAGAGCACTGATTGGGGGAAATGAGGGCAGGTACCCAAGAGGGGGGCAGCTATCTCTATGGCCTTTGGTGTTGTCGCAGTTGGTGAATACGCTAATAGTTGCTGACACATGGCTTCCTCCTTTGCGTCGTCAAATAAGAAAAAAACGAAAACCCTTAAAAAAAAAAAAAAAAAAAAAGAGAAGAAAGAAAAGAAATCACTGACAATCAACCACCCAACTGTGCGATGACTCAGTTTCCACTTGAGGATAATTTAAGAAGTTATTATTTTTATAGTTGGCTGTGATGATTTGAAGTAAAAATTTCTCTAACAGTCACAAAGTGGAATAAATGAGGAAGTCGGTGGGAACGTAATGGCTTCCAAATTCTATTGTTCACAAGGGTGAATGTTTAGAATACAAAAGGGACGACGCTGGCTGCAATCCTCAGTCGAGTTTCCAACTGGCTCACACATTATTTAGTTATTCTTTAGTGTTGTATTCTTTGATAGCTCATTTACTCCCGTCTCTGTTTGATTTTCCTCTATTGATTGATGAACTATGCAATAAGACTAGAATCTTCACAGATTTGTGTATCGGGTGCTGCTACAACAACAGCTTCCCTGTTTGATACTCAATTCATATATTAATGTTTTTATTATTTTTAAGTTATATACAATGAACAGAGTGGCCAGTCTGACCAGCTCCGTTTCGTATGAATTACATTTATATACAATGAATTTGCAACAGCAAATAGGTAGAGCAATAAACTTAGTGAGCAGGTGCAAGTAGGGCAGCAAGTCGACTTCTTTTTTGCCCTGGGCTTCGCCTCTCAGGCTACATACAGGCCGCCCTGTCTTATTAGTGGAGTTTGTTGAGGCTGCACACATTTTATTCACTGTGTATTTTACTTCATATTCTATCGCTGGCCACGTCTCTGTTTTGACGATGCAGTAAGTATTTTAATTAAAATATGGCAGAAATGAACTTCAGTCAAAAATAAGAGGACTAGTAAAGGTCAAATGCAACATTATCTGTCATTAAGTACCAGGTCTCTATCTAGGAACCTCAGTGTGATTTTAATTAGGGTTAAATTAGCTTAATTATTAAGAAATTAATAACACACATGTCTATATAGCACTTCTTTTTTTCCTCCTACCTTTATTATGGAAAGCAGCATAACCAGTGTGGTTTGTTGTTCATGGATTTACATTTTGCATGATATGATGTGTCATATCAAACTGAAACAATGTAGAATCTACTGTCTTTTATTTTTTGCTTGTAACCGAGTGACCCATAACTTTTAGACTTGCACGTTCTGGCAAATAAAAAGTCATTTAAGTAGAAGTAATATTTGTTTTTTAACAAAAAAGCTATTTGCTTTATAAATACCAAATGGTGGTAAGACTGTGAAATTGACATTTCATAAACAGTCCTGTTTCGGATTTCCCTCAATAATCTTTAATATCCTGTTGTGATGTGGTGTGAAGCCCTGCACATCAGGGAAATCATGGGCCTCAAAAATGACTTCTTAATTTTAAGTTTGTGACATTTTTCTGCATTAGTCAACAGTGAAAATGGAGAGTTACCAGAAAATGGGGAGCGTGGGAATTACATGCAAAAGTGATTGAACACTGATGTTGGTTGTAACTGGTACTATCTCAGTTCAATGAGCCATGGATACGACCAATCAGCACTTCTGTTTTCCATTCTGCAAAGATATGAGGAAATGAACAAATTTTGGTGACATCTCATTAGTGTCTCAAGTTCATATCTCTTAGCTCAGCACATTACTTGGTACATCAGGCTCGTCTGGCATCACACACACGGTGACAGAGCCGGCCCTGGTTGATGCTCCGCCATCAAAACGACCAAAAGGCATCTCCTATAAAACTGCTGAAGTCAAGCATTCTGGATATTTCCACTACTGTAAAACAGTTCCACAATGTAAAATAGACAATAGCCTCAAATGAAGTTCAGGTAAAGTATGATGATTCAGAAAGTATCAACTGCACGTTAAGCACAAACATCTGTCACAGCATTTTCGATCATCTTTGTTAAACATTGTAGCAGCAGTTGCAATAAGCATCCCAGCCGTCAAAATCACACGCACTTTAATGAATAAAACAATGCTCGTTAATGTGGCAACATGAAAAAATGTCCTCAGGACCTGTGTTCACTGTTATACATCTTATAACACTGAACCTGGCAACAAAAAAAAAAAAAAAGCAAGAGGCTCGCTGCAAAGCTGTGGCTCAAAGCATGTCTGCTCACAGCATGATATACCAGTAAAACATGCATACACACATGGACACACACAGACACACACACACACACGTTATTGACAATGTGCTGCGGAAACTTTGCCTCACCGATGAGGTCTGCAGACACAGAGATAAAAGATAGAAGGCTGGAGACAGAGGCAGAGAAAAGATAAGAGAAAAGGAGAGAAGAAAACGACATGTCACCTGTCACAGTGCTGTGCTGTGTGCCCCTAGGACTCAATCCTTTAAACAGGGGTAATCTATGTGTGCATATGTGTGTGTGTGTGTGTGTGTGTGTGTGTGTGTGTGTGTGTGTGTGAGAGAGAGAGAGAGAGAGAGAGAGAGAGAGAGAGAGATGTGACAGAGAGCCTTTTTACTCCAGTCATCTTTAAGCACTACTAACAGTAGCTAAAGCCCTGCGGGCCTGTCCAGTATGAACGCAGTCATTCATCACACACACACACACACACACACACACACACACACACACACACACACACACACACACATACACACACACTCACACACACACACACACACACACACGGCTGATATCAAAACCATTCATCACAGCAGACAGGGGGAGAAGGAGGAGAGGAGAAGAAAGTGAGGACGGGAGGAGAAACTCGCTCACTGTGCTCGCCTCACACTGTATGTAAGGAGTGTGCTTTCATCTCCCTCCGTGGGAGCGATCAGACAGAGAAACCTGTAAAAACCCCTGATTTCCTATGGTATGGCGCACTTGGCACGCACTCGCCTCTTGTGATGTGCTTTTTTGATTTTTTTTGCAGCCATGCATAGACCTTCAAATATTCTCATCTTGTCAATTTCACACACGGGGCCCGGCAGCCCCAGGTGCACGGAGCCTATTTTGCCCCCACATGGTTTACCTATGGGCGTTTTGAAGCAGATGCCTCTGTTGTGACACGTCTCTGTGTGCGATCGCTCCTTAAGAGTGCCGAAGCATGATGAGTGTTCTGTACTGCAATCCCACAGAGAGCTAAGTAGGGCGTAAGCATAAATGTTATTACAGATGTGTGCATGTAGCACGAGGGATTGGACTACAAAAATGTCAAATGTTCTCTTTATTCTTTATCTTGTATCATAAAGATTAAACAGTTCTTCAGTTTCAGACACACACGTCTCAAACTTTCCCTCCACATCCATAAAATGAATGTAAATATTGTATAAAGTGAATGAAAGCTCTGAAATAACCAAAGAGCCCTCCAGATTAAACATCAAAACATGCCGTTGTAACTATTCTATGATCTGACAATGCCATGCCTAACGTGATTGTTTTAGGTTAGGCCCAAACATGAACCTTGGTTGACTACGGTTTAGTTTAAAATATATACTTTGTTAAGGAATGTCTCCATTTTCGGCCTCTGTCTAATAATGTTACCTGACTTCCTCCTCCCTAATGTAATTTAAACAAATGTACTTTTTGGCTATTTCCTGAAACAACTCATTTTTCTTGGAAGGACAATCTTGAAACTTCAGCTAGTCGTTTCAGCTTTGGGATGCATCAGCAGGGATTTGGATTAGTGTCCAAAGCCAAAGGTAGTGCTGCATCTGCTGCTCTTTCCACAGTAGAACAAAAGCTCAGTACACTCTCAACAAAGCAACTCCAAGAAGTAATATCCTCAGAATCCATCAGCCCTTGTCTGAGGATGATTTATCATCTGGGGGCAACGGCCAACGTTTCAGTGCTTCTGGTGTAGCCAATGGGCGAAGAGTTCTTCTTCTGCATGCCAGTCATTGTTTCCAGTCCGATTAACAGTTTGAGATGTGAAGACGACTTTGTGGCTAATCCCGAAGCTCAAATGTGATTGGTCAATACCGCTCGGATGACAAACAGAAGCTACTGCGCTTCCAATCCCAAAAATCTTATGCCTTGTCTACAAATCATGCATTCATATCTGTTAAAAGAGATTAAAGCAACTCAGAGATAACGATCTGCTGGGAAATCTCAAACGTTTTTCATGCAGTGCCACAGAACAAAGCCCTGACCGCTAACTGATGCATAATAAGACCAGTTGAGAAGCTGTCAGGGATAAATTTGTGTAACCTTCTCTCAGAGTGCAACTACTGTTACCTGCCGCTGCTGTGAAAAATGCAAAATGTCTCCCTCCCTCTAGCCCTTTCATTTTATCATCAAGCTTGTCTCTTCTGCTTTCATGATAACATCTCTGGGTATACAATGGTCAGAAATAAGAGAGAGGGGGAGATAATGAATGTTAACTGAGAGTAAATGTGGTTTCTCGTGGGACCAGAGAGATGAGACAGAAATATATTTCAACCAAACATCTGGGCACAACAGTGTGTGTGTGTGTGTGTGTGTGTGTGTGTGTGTGTGTGTGTGTGTGTGTGTCTGTGTGTGTTGTACATGTATCCTTTTCCATCCTTATAACCACACAGAATGGAAGAATATTAATTGATGGAATGTCCGAAGAAGAAATAAAAATATGTCCTCATCTCTGTGCATATGTGTGTCTGGCACACACACACACCCACCCACACACACACACACACACACACACACACACACACAGGTGTTTGTTTGTGTACGCCCCCCTCCAGCAGAGCAGGTCCACAGTGTGCGGTCACACAATAAACAGAGCCGTAATTTAACAGAGGAAATGACATCCCCCCACCCATTTTCTCCTGCTGTCTCAATCCTCACCTCGCTTTTCCTCCAGTCCATCCATCTCACTCCACTTGTCTCCTCTGTCATACCTGCCGTCTCTCCTGGCCTCTCATCTCTGCTTCTTTTTACACTACCATCAGATTACACTTGTCTTGTTTTGAAATGATTTGGTCAATTCAATTCAATACAATTCAATTCAGTTCAGTTAAGTTCAGTTCAGTTCAGTTCAATTCAATTCAATGCAATTCATTTCAACTAGTCAGGTGAATTTTGGCTGGGTCATCTTATCAGAACAGGATATGCTCAGGCAGCTGTGGCTCAGGAGGCCGAGCCAGCTGTCCATGGACTGCATGATTCCCGGTTCAATTCCTGGCTGGGGGGACGCCGTCCAGCCCTGATACAGCAGCTAGCGTTAAGTTAGCTGGCCCGTCTGCCTGCGCACACAGCAGCTACGCACACGCCCCTTGAATCGGGTTGTGGGTTGCCAGGTTGTGGTGACAGATGGGTTAAAATTGTATGCAGTGTGTTGATTGTGTTTCACATACAATCTGGCAACTTGGGTGATTTTAAACAAACATATAACAATTATTCATAGTAGTATGTGAGGCCATGCAAAGTTTCTCGGGAGACACAACAAAATGGGATGGTGCTGGGAGATGGCCTTGAAATACGGGAGAAACAACGTCTTCAAGATTTATTAATCATTCATCTATACAATGAAGTAAGAAGACACAACAAATTCTTCTTTAATTACAAAGTTTGAACAAAAAAGACGTTTTTGAATAAAGTTTACTGTAAAGCTTGTTTATAACATTATTCTAAGGCAATCGCAGTAACTCACTTTCAGTTTGCCAGTATTCACAACAGAGGAGAGCAGAGGGAGTGTGTGTTGTGTTTGCATTTCAGCTGCATGTACACAGTAAATCTGTGTGTGACGAAGCCTTCTTCGCCGGCCTCTTAACCTCCTTGTTTGCAATGAAAAAGATGCTTGCTTTGTGAAAGTGCTAGGAGCTGGGCATATTTTTACTCAATGTGCCACTGTGATTAAAGTTAAAAACCAATTTTACTCAAAGAGCATTGTGCTTCCAGTAGTCTCATATCGTCTCATAGCAACAGTAGGAACCATGACTAGCACTTTCCCCAAGCATCTGCTAAGTGTTGCTGCTAGCTAAAAAAAGAGGTGCTTGGTGGAGCCCTAAGTGCCTCATATCTCTTCCAGAAAGAGCAAAGACAGCGATTTAATTAGGAGTACCAAAAACGTATTTGTTTGTATTTATTCCAGTTCAGTGATATGCCACCTGCTTCTGTAGAGACTGACTCTCACTGACACCGTGGTCTGACCTGCTGATGGAGGTGAAGGAAGTTTGTCAGTACAGGGATCAGTAAAGTATTACAAGCTTGTATATATTTGGATCTATTCTACATTAACAGGTTCCTGTGTGGTTTCTTACCCTAATTTACGAGACAACAATGAAGGCCCCTATAAATTTTGTCACTGTAATAGCAGTGTTTCTTAGTCCTAGGACACTTCTTTAAATCATGAATTCGATTATATACATCATCTAATGCAATCTGGTCATTAGCTGCATACTGCACAGTATAAGCAGAAAGGGAGAGGGGTAACACTTTGCACAGGTGCAAGAATTTTGACCAAACACCTAATAATGACAGCAAGTGCCATTAGCAACATAGGCTGACAAGACTTGCTGGTTAATTGTAGAACTGGCTCCAAAGATTTTCTAACCTTCCTCTGTCTAACAAATGTAGGATTGAGGGGGATAATAGGAGCAGTATTCAAAGACAAACCGTTCTCTACATGTGACTGTGAGACATAAAACCAAACGTCAAACATGGGGACCTGGAAACTGTGTTCTCTCAAAGCCAATCACCAGACTGTGGCTACTGTGTGTCTGCTGAGCTCCCAGCCTGGGTAAACACAGATTGTATTAGACAGAAGGTTTGGGAATCCAAAACCAACACATTAATCATTAAAGAAAACTTGTGAACAAACTTGTTTGATAATGACATGTTGTTCCAATGCTAATGTAGTTGTAACGGACTAAAATGAGACCCAGACATGGGAGAATAAATTGGGCTAGCTGGTTTATAAAACGCCGATTAGCATGACAGATAAAGCTAATTAGCCAGCGAGCACTGCATAATCTTGCATAATTTGCTTAATAATAGGGGTGGCTAGTTGATGTATAGTGAATAGGCTGCCTATAATAATGTTATAGAGTGATTCTACCAGTTAATTTTGATGAAAGGAATGCACCAATCAAGTCCAATCCATAGAGATTAGAAACTCTTTATTCCCTGAAATGATAGAATATGGATGAATCAAACACAGGACATTCACCCAGGAGGCCACGATTCAACTCCTGTGTCAAACCAATAGTCATTTCTAAATAGTAATATACTAGTTTTATTAGTTTTAATGAACTTAAGTATTGTATCATTTGTGTTCTTACTTTGTTATTGTGTTTCTTGCCTGTCAACACTGGGATTTGAAATTAAGGGAAGTTTTCCAGCGTCCTCGGCCGTCCCACCACCCTGACCCTTGAGGGATATGTACACATCACGATTGAGTTGTGAGGCTACTGCCAAGAGAGCAATTAATCGGACAGGGTGATTATGAAAATGGATGTTAGAGATAGTATGAATGCAGTCATTGATGGGGCATGTTTCTACGCCTCTTGGGTGCACTTGGCGGATTTGTTGCTTTTCCCTCTGTGTGATACACTAAAATCTATGGTGCATATTTTAGAAAAAGTATGACTTTGACCGAGGTTGCTCTTCATTAAGTTCGGGTAAGCCTCCCCTCATGCGGTGAGACACTTCCACAAACTTTTAGCATTTTTGGCAGGTACGCCATCCCTCTCATGGTCATCCTTCTTCTCCTTCATCTTTATTGGAGCTGCTGTTTGAGTGACTGAATCCTTTTCACTGGATGTGATAGCTAATGTTCTACATATTGCCACCTGCTGTAATGGGAGCGTTTTTTTTTTTTTTTTTTTTACGAGGTTAAAAATAGGGGAGATTCACAGACAAATATTCAATATTCAAATAGGAGGACAGCGTGACAGAAGGGTAAAATATAGAACAACCCAGAAAAAACGGGGGGCCTGACAGACATGGTTTATTGTGTGTTATATTGTGCTCCACGATAAAATGAAAATGTGGTTAGACTGTGAGTGATGCTGTGTGTGTAACTGGTGATGTTCTCCCCAGTGAGTTTACCCAGACTGCTTATCACAGTGCTGATGGTACGCATGTTACTATCAATACAAATGCTGATCAAGGTAATATTTGCAGACATATCTAAATATCCTATAGGTCCTTGGAATATATTAGAAAGATATTTCAATTACTTTAAAAATATGACCGACACCTCAAAATTAGAGCCTTCAATACACTTTAAAGGGAAAGCACCAGCTCATTGGTGGTAATATTATTTAGACTTTGATATTTTATCTTACTCCAGTCTGCTTACCAAACATTGTGATTGCCTTGATTCTTAATCATTATGCACCTACATAGTACACACTGATTGATTAGCACTTAGCATGATGTAATCAGCAATATCCCCCATTAAAATTGGCAGAGGTAAAGCAGCCACACTGTTGCTGCATTAATCTCCTGGACCATTTGGCTCACAAGCAAAAGGTAAAATGAGAGAAGGAGACAGGAGGAGACAGAAGGAGTGTGTCAGAGAATGGGACCTTTCCCTCTGTTCTGTGAGTGTCCACAGTTCTGCCCTGAGTGTAACTACACTCTCCGTCCCCCTGGGAGCCTCCACACCCAGACACACTGCAGGGTCGCAGCACAGGGAACAGTACTTGTCCTCAAGCAAAAAGTCAACCTCTGCTGATGAAAGCTAAACAGATACATACACACACACACACACACACACACACACACACACACACACATACACACACACACGCACACACACACACACTTATTCATCATGTCTGTATGCTCAGAAAGTTCCCTCTTCCCTCTGTGCAAACACACCAAAATCACAATTAAACAAAAACACATGCCCTTGAGGCTTGACCACACGTGACTGTAGCTGAAAGACTTACACAAAAACTAAACCATACATGAAGGACAAATCCAGCTTTTCAGTTTTCTGCAGAAACATTTTGCTGTTCCAAATCTTGGGCTGTCACCACAGGCATTTAAACTGACCTCTACAATGGAACTGTGAACCTAATCTGTTTTGCACGTTGTCCTTGGTTTATGAGGGCAGGTTTGTGTTGCCCTTTCTCAGTGAAAGGATAATGAATTGGCTCCAAAAATCATCCCTAAAGGTTGCTGCATGCTCTTCAACCCCCGTTCTTTTAGCCTTTTGCTAAAGTGTCCGACCAGAGAATTACAATGAGTGAGTCAGTAGAGTTTCAATATAATGGTCAAGGACTTCAGCAACCAGAGACCAGGAAATTACAGCTTGGTTTCCTGGTCTTAGAGTGATGTGTCAAAACATTGATGTAACTCTGGTGAATTAACCATGCAAAACATGTTTAAATGTCAGAGTAAACCCCCTTGGGGTGGCAGATTTTAAGATAGAGAGACAGGCCCGTGACCAGAGGATGGCTGGTTCAAGTGTGGTTGGAGGAAAGCAATGAGTAGTGCTCTAACTCCTCTCATCACTGACTGTTGAGGTGCCCTTGAACAAGGCACTCAATATTTATTGCTCCAGTGGAGCTGTTCAGTGACCGGTGAAAAAAGACAGATAGGGTTGTACAGACAAGCCTCAAATGAATGAATAAGTGGGGCCACACGGGGGCAACGGATTAGGGGAGAAGGGCCTGACAGGGCTCTAATGTGTGGAGAGGCCACAAAGATAAAGAATGACTAGTTGTGGATTTGGGTAGGGGTCCATGAAGAATGCCTGTGTACAGGATCCAGAACTTTATGCTACACCCTTGGGGTCACATAATTTAAAATAAGGGCATTGCTAGTTAAGATCTGGTGGGAAAAATGTATAAATATGCACTAATCCACAGACCTGCAGTTCAGTGTCCACTACTTCAGTGCTTCCCTTACAAACAGGCCCAGCTCTGGCCTTGTGCCACACTATGCAATACAGAGCTGAAGAACAGGCATATTTTCAAGACCGCCCCTGTTCCATCTTCATGTATTTTCCAGTTTGGGCTTTCTTCAGTTAATGGATGATAAATACCTCATCACCTTGTCATACTCATCAAGATTGATAACGAATATTTTGTTAGCATTCAATAGCTACATAGTGGTCATGGCTAAGGATGTTATCTTAGAAAAGAGTGCCCAGACAACCCCAAGAGTGATAGTAGAAACCCGCTCTGGGAAAAATACCCTGAGAACTGACAGCTAGTGTAGCAGAAGCTAACTCGCAAGATGGATGAAACTCAGAGCTCAATGATTAAAGTTCAACTTTTTCTTTTGAACATTATGCACATGATATAATATGCATGTACATATGAAAAGATATCAGGAAAACTGGAAACACTGAACAGCGGTAATGAATACAGCGCACACAGTAGAAGCAGCTCATCAAGTGTTCATGAACTTAAAGAGTGAGAGTGCAACACTTGTCTTAAGTACTGCTCCTCTGCAGGTTTGCCAGAGATAACAGAAGCTGAAGCTCTTGCAGTCTTTAATTGACCACAGTCGTGGCAACCAGAATGCCGTCGCGTGATCGAATGCACATGTACACACTAGAACTGCAAGATGCATGAACACACTGCAGCTATTGTGGGTTTCGTGTTTACAGTACACAGCTGTGGACACAGCACTCACTTTTGAAATTTTCCTCTCACTGTGTTTTGCAGTGATTTATTTTTTCCTTGGGCATGGAATCTAATGCTGAGGATTTGCCCAATGAATACAATAGAAAAAAGTTTATCTGAGACGCACAGCACCAGAATGTCCTAGTTAGAAAGCTGTCTGAAACAGATTTCTCCTTGACAGAGAAATTGTGTGAAAAGAAATGTTAAGCGGTTTTCTTTTTTTTTTTTTCCCCAGTTTCAACATTGCAGTAGTTGATGCTGCAGACTTTAATTAATAGTGCCACCACAGCTAACACATGTATGTGAAACAAACACATAAAAGTCCAGGCAAGGACATGAATAGGTGCAGTTCAGCCCTGTGAGTTCAGTAAACAATATCAATTGACAGTAATTGGCTTGAGAACTGGGGCCAAATCATTTACACAGACTAGTGGAAGTATGCTGTATGTCAGCACATTGTTTCTCACTACCAAGTCTGTTAAACATGGGCTTTGTCAATATTAGCCTGCTTGCTAGGGGTTTCTCCTTATCTATACTTAACAATTCATACTCAAAACAGCATTAACAACTTTCTTTTTGCATTTTGGTGAACAGTACTATATATTTTTCTTAATCGCAGGGCTAAACTAACTAATTTACAGATAAACAGTGTTCTGTTTTGTGCAGTGAACATCCATGGACTAGCTTTAGGTCAGCCACGCAATTTTCCTTGTAGCACAACATAGACCCCTGGGCACACACACGTATCATCACATGTGCAGAAAACAGTCCGAGCCCTATCTGCAAATCAAGCTCTCAGGAGCTCTGTTTGATAATGACTCATTCTGTCTCCTTCTTCAGGCAAGGCTGTTTGCATGCAGATAACCATAAACAAACAGGGCAGATAATTGCACACACAAAATGAAATATGAAGAAGAATGTGCAAAGACATGTGCAGGATATGAGCAACTGCTTCGACGGACGGTTGGATGAGCACGAACGCAGGAGAGCACAGACTCAGTGAAAACCACAGTTTGCCTCCTATTATCTGCCTGAGAGAAAATATCCCGTCTTGTTCCAATTAATAACGAAGGACATGTTTCCCAGCGCTTATTGTGAAGTTAATGTCACATGTGTCTTTTCCTTTCTCCCAGCTCTTATTTTCTCTCCCTTGGCAGGGTTGTATGTAGCATCCACAGCGGGCAAACACTGAAAAAGTCCAGGGAGCTCAAAACGCAGAAGTCATCTCATGAAAAATAGATTTGCTCTATAAAAAGAAGCTACAACCTATACACTCCAGTCTGTTGCTCTGTTTTCTATAAAAATGGAAGTCATTTGAAGGAAAAAGGGTCAATTATATTGTTGAATCGCCTTTGTCGCAGATTGTGTCGTGGCTGTTTCAGTGGGAAAAATACAGGAATTATCGTTGTCTTTTCCTGGATATATGTATATAATGGATAAGTTCATAATGAGATGCATGTTAGGGTAGTTAATACACAGAGACAAAAAAAAACTATCCAGTACTCTATGAAGTGGAAGGTTGTTCAGAACATGGTATCAAAAATATGAACAAGCGGAACTTGTAAAGTCATCTTATATTGTGATAATCTGGGATGAGGCAGCAGCTAACCCAATTAAACAAACCATATTTTGAGTCAAACATATCAGCTGTGCATGGGTGTTAATCTTTAAAGAGAGGAAGAAACAAGTGGCCATTAGAATGACTACAATATATTAATCCACAACATGGAGTCATTAAATAAACCAATTAGTATTCTCAGTACATTAGCATGAGTGATTTCACGTAAGATGTGGGCGTAATTAAAGCCATTAGTAATTTACCAGTATGCAATTGGTTGTAGCTCTTCCTCTGTGCGCTGTATTTGTCTGTGTTGAAATTAATATGGGAGGAAACCACAGAGAAAATACTAAGTGGCATTTTTTTGCTGCAGTTTTGCTTGGATGGGTGATGCAAAATCCACTGTGAAATAAAACTGTGAATATATTAAAACATCCCAAAACGTTAAATCAAAGTCATTCCGTCGCGTTGAACCAAGGGACAGTCCTGCAGTGCAATAAACATTTACAAACCCAACTGAGTTTTTGTTATTCACTTACTAATAGGTGGTTTAGAAAGGTGTAGACATGCTGTGTGTACAGGAATCACCTGCACCTCACAGTAACTAGTCACCTCACTCACCTCACCTGTGTGCATTAAATGACTAGAGAGACAACATCAGTGAATGCAACACAAAGTCTATCATTGGATTTAAAGTAGTTGTGAATAAGTTTGTATGCAGTTTGCAGTATGTAGGACATTAGGTGTGACATCTAATGAGAGTACCTGCCAAAAGGCTTAAAGTTTGTGAAAGTATCTCATCAAATGAGAGGAGGTTTTCATGTGCTAAATGAAGAAACATTGGCCAGAGTCACGCTTCTAGTAAAACACACAGATTTTAGTGTATCACATGGAGGGAAAAGCGACATGTGACACGCATCGCAGCGCCGAAGAGGATCAGAAACATGCTCCATCACTGACTGCATTTATACAGTCTCTGACATCCATTTTCATAATCACCCTCTTCTACCAACTGTCTCTATCTTGCCAGGAGCCTCTCTCAAAATCACAACTGAAGCATAATGTGTAAGTGATGTGTACATGTCCTTCAAGTCATACATATTTAAACCAAGCGCCGAATTTATCTGCCCTTCTGTGACAGCATTTCATTTTCAACCAGTATCTGATTCTGACTGCCTTAACTGTAGTCATTTAATGTAGGAACTAGTTGACTCAGTCCTTGTTTCTGCTGGTATTTTGAAGCAAGTGGTTGGTCTAGTGATGATTTCAGGAATCGCTGTGTGAGCCTGCGTCTATGTGGGTATGTGGACAGCGGTAAAAGTGGTGGGGCGGCCCAGGATGGAGCGCTGGAAAACCTTATTTTCAAATCCCAATATTGACAGACAGAGCTTATAAATTAGTCTTTTACCTCTGAATTACCTTGTTTAAACAATTCAAGACACAGTGACTTCCTCTGTCATCATCTTTAGCTGCACGGTGTCCACAATCATAACCAAACCGCATGATGGCAAAAACTCCAACATAATGTGTCTTGTCTTATCAACGTGAAGAAATAATACGACTACACACAATGTTTGAAGAGGGGCACTGAAACATGATCTCATCCAGATAAGAAATAAAAAATAGTGCTAAATGGACACCTACAGTCATGCTATCGTTCTTTTTATAACTACATTTACTGCTATCTACTCGCTATAATATATAAACAGCAATTATTCTACATTGCCAAATTCAGTCCTGTACAATCCTGTGGCCATGTACAACAGTCAGCCTCTCTCTCCTCACTGTCTCTCTGCAGATCTAATCTCCCTCTCTCCTTCTCCCCAGGCGACTGCTCTGACGATATTACCTTCCCATATGGAGAATATTACTCTAGTATGCCATCTGTACTATCATTCTATCATCCCCTTGAGCGTGTGGCCATTTGTTCATGTGTGTATGTGTTTGTGTGTGAGGACTAGAGCCTGTGGGAGAATGAGCAGAGAAAGAGCAGGACAAGTGTGTGTGTGTGTGTGTGTGTGTGTGTGTGTGTGTGTGTGTGTGTGTGTGTGTGTATTCCCATCGTTATGTCAATGAGGGCGCTGGAGGGAGAGTTTAAGTGCACGTGCATTGGTTCAGTGCAATTCACAAAAACTGCTATGATGTCTGTTCACATTCCCAGAGCGTCAAATACTGGTGCTTTGTCACGCCCCTCGGCGCCTCGTACAGATGCACAAGCTACCATTCAGCGACTGTATGAAACACACCGACTTTTGAGCTATCTCCAAAGTAAACCCATTCATGGCTCTATTAGACGCTCAGAGCGACTGCTCTGGCCGTCCAACATGTTTTGCCTTCTCATCGGACATAAACTCTGCTCTCTTGGATGAAATTTGATTGTTTGATACATCCTCCGCCCCTTTCCTTTCTCCATTTGTGGACTTTCTTGCTCTTTATATTATGTCACCTTGCTCCGAGCATCTGATATTGCTGTGGGTTTAGATTGGAGTTAGTTGAAAGCCCAGTGCCACAGGGTACCGTGTGCCCCTCTATGAGATGAGCTGCAGTATTTGACCCCCTGGGAATGAGACCAGGCGGACATGTGTGTAGTTGTTATAATTATAGAAAATGAATGTGTTATATCTCACAGCAGGTAGAGTATGTATGTCCTTGCTTGTCACCAAGGAGACAGATGTGATTAGATAAGAATGGCAGCACATGCACACACATACATACTACAATGCTGAAGAGTTGCCTTTGTCTTAATTTCTCTCCCATCTCTCCCTCTCTCACCCCTCCCCTTCCACCTCACAGCAGACACAAAACACATTCCTGACCCACATCTTTCCTTTCTAGTCTCACCTACTGCCTTACAAACACCAAAACCCGTCAGAGGTAATAAGAAAGCAATAAAGAAAGAAAGGTAAAAAGTAAAAAGAAAGAAAGACAGGCAGCATTTACAACACGCCGATGTGGAAATGAGTTTGGCTGTTATGAGATGCTGCATAGTCGCTCTTTGAGCAAAATGCTAACTACGTCTTAATTTAGCAAATTAGCATGCAAGTGTTTTCTTATTAGTACTAAATGTGAAGTACAGCCATGGTTGATGAGGATGTCATTAGTTTTGCAGGAATTAAACCAAATATTTAAGCAAGTTAAAATTTTGACCTAATGATGGCACCACATGCAATGTTAAGGGATCACCAAAGTTATTACAGTTCATCCTCATGGGGACATTAATATCTACTAAACTGTATGGTAATCCATCTCATAGTTGACCATTCATTCCTCTGAAAACCAAACCAAAACTAATGCTGGTGCCTGAGGAAGAGGATCACGAAAGTCACTGGGATACATCATCTGGGATCCATGAGTACCAAAGACCAAATTTTGCACCAATCCATCTGGTAAGTGAACACTTGGACCTGGTGGTGGTGCCAGATGAAGGCTCAGAGTGGACCAAAGATCAACTCATATTGCCAGAAAGGAACAAAGAAAGGCTGCAGAGGTTATATTTAACAGAGAAAAATAATGGGCTCTATCTTGGCACACAAAGCACACTCCTGCACACAGTCTTACGTGTACCTGCAGCATTCTATATGTGTACTAAATGTCTCTGGATAACTATTGAAATCAGCAGTGGAGTGTTTTCCAGCTGCTCTGACAATAATAGCTGCTAATGAACAGAATTTAGCAACCTGAGTTAAAATGCCATATGCACTGCAGACAGATGGATGGACACAACAAAGAAGTCTAGAAACACATACATATATATATTTTTCATGATAACATGGGCACTAACAGTCTCGACACTGCTAGATAAATATGGAACGGACAATGAGCAGTGCCCTCCACCTTGAGAAAATTAGAGAGGGGGAAAAAAAACAACAGCAGTGGGGTCCTCCAGGCAGTCGGTGATCCCATTTAGAAGCACCCTCTGGTGACTCCTCCAACTAAAAGGGCCCCAGATGGGAAGGATTTGACCTTGTTTTGAACTTTTTCGACACTGCCAAGAGGTAACGTGGATGCTCAGCTAGTTTATATTTCCCAACTCACCGCCTCCCTAAATGGAGTCATCACAGAAGAACAGAAGACGGTGTCACTGTGATTAGTTTTACAAGTATGTTTTTATAATTTAGGGGTCAAGAGGGAGCATACTCCACTTAGCTGTATTTAAGTTTAATTAGTTTCGCATCAAGCTTTGTCTGGGTGCTGTTTTGATTGGCCTCACAATGAGAGGAAACATAGTGGATTGTCAGTGAAATAATAAAGAGCTGTAGTGTCCTTGAGTGTTAACGCTGCAAATGTCGCAGCCTGTGGAGAAATATTTCTGAAAAGACTGAACTGATTTTAGAGAGGGTCAAAGGAGGAAGTAGGCTGATCATTAACTACAGCTTGTCTTTTTGCCTCAAATTGGTCCTGTCAAGTCTTTCAGAGACAGGTCGGCAGAAAAAAGGAAATTCACTTCTCTGGTGTACAATAGCAGTCTAACAGTTAAAGTACTCTTTATTAAGTGTCATATTTATATTTTATTTATTATTTGTTACTCCTGAAGCATCTAAGGATACACACATTTTGTGTGTTGTATCTGCAAGAAGAGCAAATTGTAACTACTTATTATACTGTTTGGTAATTCAGACAATAATAAAGCATCATATTTTACTCTGCTTTCATAGTCTGACAACTTCAGTTGCTTTTCAAATCACAGTTTTTCGAACTCTTCCTGTCCAGTGAAAACCACACATCAGCTTTTGAGTATGAATGTTTCTGATGAAACTGAAGCATGAAGTCTTCCTATATGGGTTGAGGAAATCTCTCCTACTTCTTCAACTAAATAAACTATTTAAAAACCCTCTTGGATTAGCTGGAAAATGCTTCGTTATGAAGCTGAAAGCAGAGCTCAAGAAAAGTTGACTTTTTAGAGACACGTGGTTTTTCACAGGACAGCAATTATGTAAATATATGACGATCTTATCGGATATGATACTGCTGTAGATTAAACTACCCAAACATTAGCACAACAATAAACATCCACAGCAGTGAAACACAATAATCACATGAATGCTGCAATAATATGGATAACATCATAATACTAAAACATTGACAGGGACCATTTTACTGCATAATGAGTACATTTACTTTTGATACTCCAAGTTCATTTTGCTGATAATACTTACATACTTTTACTTGAGTAAGGTTTTGAATGCAGGTGAACATTCACAGTGTGATTATATTACTTTTAGTTTTACCCAGTAAAGACTGTGAATACTTCTGCCTCCTCTGTGGTCGTTGTTCAAACTGATCAACTGAGATCAATATGTTAAGGTGGCCGTGTTTGTGCAGTTTATTATATACATATATAAGCACTTTATATAAGATTTAGATTTTTGATATTTCTGTTTTGGAACCTTTTAGCTTGCTCTTACTCATCTCTTGGTGTTGTGTGATTGTGACTATTTGTTTTCATTTTAATTATTACTTATATACACTTATTGTAGTTATTGTTCATATGTTGAGCTTTTTACTTTTCTGATCTTTACATTTGGCTTATATTGCATTTTCTGTTCTTATCAATGCTGCGATTTTAAACTGCTGTCTTTTTAAAATATTGTTATCTTTGTGTTGAGACCTTTGTGGAAGCTAATGGGAATCCAAGTCAAGAATAAAGAATAAAGATTAGAGAGGAAAAACTCCTCTGGTACTTCCTTGTGGAGCAGCAAGTGGCGCCATGCGAAGCTCTGCCTCACTGCTGCCTCGAAAGGAGGCTGAATGAAGAAGATGTGGAAAAAACCTGCAGGGCTACTGCATGGTGACAATCACACATGAGTCACAGAAAGGTAAACGTTGCAAAACAACTTCCCAGCACACATACAGAGTAGTTTGTGTTTTTTCATTATTATACAGGGGACTTTCTCCATGTTTCTATACTTGTGAAGATAAGAAGGCAGACACTCTGGGGTAAAAATAGAAGCAAGGGAGTATCCATCCATCACTGTGACTGTCTGAAGGGCCAGATCGATTGTGTGTGTGTGTGTGTGTGTGTGTGTGTGTGTGTGTGTGTGTGTGTGTGTGTGTGCGCACGCGCATGTTATTTGATGCACTCCACTACCTCAGCAAGAAGAGCCAGAATGTGAGTGGGCAAACCGTGATGTGACTTTTGAAACATAGACACACACTTTGTGCTCTCTGTCACACACTCACACAATCTCTCTCTCTCTCTCTCTCTCTGTCTCTCACACTCACACACACACACACACACACACACACAGGTAAACTAGTGAGCTTAACTAGATAAATACCATTGCTGTCAGAAGGAAATTGACCTCTAAGGCCAGTAAACACACCAACAAGAACACACACAAGCATACACAGCAGCCATCTTTCTGTCTAGCATAAAGGTTAGATGATTTGCTTCAATTGCACTGCTGTGTGTGCGCATATGAGTGTGTGTTTGTGTGTGTTCATATGTTCCAACCTTGCCCACCTCTTTATGTGTATCTCCTTCCATGATAATCGGCAAAGAGTGCATAATTAATTATTTTCCTCTATTTCCATGAGAGCCTTTCTCTCTCTTCATATGAACTCTGCTTCTGCTCTGAATGGTTTAATAGCTTTTTTGCTTCCTAGTCTGTCTCTTCCCATTTGTAAGTGTGATGAATTACCTGCTGGTTACCTAGGAATCTATTACTCCTGCTGAATACCAATGGGCCATTAGGGATGAATTGGTTCAATGCTGACACTGGATTTAAGTGTGGGAGAATCTCTATTCCAGATGAGCAAACAGGTCTTAACCAATGCAGACCAACATGCACACACTTTGTGGGATTTGTGGGATTTTTTTGTGTGTGCATTTGTGTGTGTGTGTGTTTGGTGGTGGTGGTGGTGGGGGGGGCACACGTGTGTGTGTGTGTGTGTGTGTGTGTGTGTGTGTGTGTGTGTGTAAAGGTCATGCCTCTCATCTCTAAGTGAGCCTCTGTGAGAAGGACTGAGTGGCAGCACTCATCAATATTAACTAATGCCCTTCCTTTCATCCACATCATAAATCCATGGAAACAAACACATATGAGTGTGTGTGTGTGTGTGTGTGTGTGTGTGAGAGAGAGAGAGAGAGAGAGAGAGAGAGAGAGAGAGAAAGAAAGAAAGAAAGAAAGAAAGAAAGAGAGAAAGAAAGAAAGAGAAAGAGAAACTTAGACTGCATGGTAACTCTGTGTCCAAATCAACAGTACAGTGGAAAAACAGTGCTATTCAAATAGATACCATTTACTGAAATGATATTTACTGAGAGTACCAGTTTGTGGCAAGGATGGAGAAATAAAGTGCACAGGAGAGATAAGAGGGAGACAAAGAGAGAGAGAGAGAGTGAAATCAAACACACACAGGGACAGATAAATACCGCAGGTGACAGATGTGGTGACGTAGGTGTAGGTACAGTGTGTGCTTCAGCAGCAGTTGTGTCAGTTGGAGTTTAAAGAAACCCACTATGCACACATCACAGCTTTTGTCCCACACCAAACACCACTTAACAGCTAATGAGTAATGAGACAGAGAGCCATGACAGACAGAGGTGGGTGTGCGAGAGAAACAGGGAGGAAGGAAATACTGTAAGTACGGTGAAAACAAAGGATAAATGGTGACTCAAGGAAACGGAAGGTGAGAAATAAAGAAAGGAGCCGAAAACTGAGACAACAGAAAAGCACCATGTTTGTGTTTGTGATTATGCATGAGTGCATGCTTGTTCTTATAAGTGTAAAAAAAAAAAAACAGAGAGGAATGAAAGAAAAAGAGAAAGAGAAGAAAGACCGGGAGAGGAAATCCTTTGATCAGAACATGAAAACAACAGCGGCTAAGCCGAGAGAGTGAGGAATAACAAAAAGACGTCACAGACAATTACTGCGTACATGGCTTCATTCAGCATAAACACCCCTGTGTTTTGCTAAGGCGATGGGTAACACTTAAAATCCGCTGTCATCTCTTCTCATCCTTTTCATCTTCCAAACGCCAGAGCGTGAAAAACAAACACAGAGGAAACAGACATTGTTTTCTGTTTACAGCAGAGCTATCGTGCCCAGTGGGGATATAGAGGTCTTAATGAAACACATTAGACAGACAGGGGCAGTCGAGGCTCTTAAGGTGTGTGTGTGTGTGTGTGTGTGTGTGTGTGTGTGTGTGTACGAGTGTGTGGGTGTGGGTCAGCGTGTGGGTTAAAGAGATGCAGTCTGCCTTTTATCCCAGCGATGTCAGATTACCTGGAGGGAACGTGGCTATTCACTGAAACATACTGCATGGTCTAATAATATTATTCACTGTTCATTACTACCGAGGCTTGAACAAACAGGCGAGAGTATACGGCACTGACCTCAAATTCATATCCACAGGGAAAACAGAATGGGAAAAAAACACCCCAACCTTCAGATTGATGCTCCCCGCAGCAAGTTGATTAAATATCCTTCTGATTGTTACTTTAGCATCACTTGGCTGAACCAGACAAAACACTGCAGCATGTTGTGGGAGGATTTTACTCAACCAGCTTCAGGCTCGGTAGTCTGTAAAACCTGCAACAAGACTGTCTCACTCTGCCTCATCTTGCCTCGAGGAGCTGCAGACCCACAAAAAGGAATTTCATTAATATGACTTTCAGTGCAGCTTTGGTGTCAGTATGATGCCCAAACGCTGCCTCATTTGCTTTTTTTTCACCTGAATAACTAAAACTGGTCGTGCACCAACCGTCACATGTACAGTCCATGAACATCAGTGCAAAATATTGATCTTTAATCCCAAAATGATTCTGACATTATTGGTCTTTTTTAAAACTCATTCACATTTTAGCACCACAGCTGCCTCAGAGTTCTGTTTCACAGCCTCTCCTCTTTAAAAATGATAGTCCTAGTACACACAGCCAGCTCTCAACATTGTCAGACATGTTTAGTGACATGTTCAAAGACATATTAAGACACATTCATGATGATATTGTCAGGCTGAACAACTCGGTCTGACTGTAATGTTCATAGTGTAACTCACCCCTCGTCAGTCTGTTACTGTGAATCAGGAAGTGGGTAGAAAATGGATTGATCTCTCTGAAAGAAGATTAGTGCATTATTTTTGTTAAGTACAATTTTAGAGTGAAAAAAGGAAAACAGCACGATGCAAAAGTTTGGGCAGCCCAAGAGATTTGAACTCTCAGACAACTTTTACCAACTGTGGGGTGGTGGTGCACTGGTCTACTGTGCAGCAACACGTGCACAAATATGAGCTCCACCAGATGCAAACTCTTCTGTGTCATCACCACAAGATCCAGAGCGTGGAGAGCATCAGACATTTGCAAAGGAACATTTTAACAAGCCTGATGCATTCGGGAAGCAAGTTTTGTGGAGTTAAAATAGGAATTTTTGGCCACGATGAACAAAGGCATGTTTGGAGAAAAAAGGATGCAGAATTTCATGAAAGAACACTTCTCCAACTGTTTGACATGGGGGAGGATTGATCATGCTTTGGGCCTCTGTTGTAGCCGGTGGCATAGAGAACAATTCACTGGTAGGAAGAAGAACTGATTCATGTAAATATCAGCAAATTCTGGAGGCAAGCGTCACACCATCTGTAAAGAAGCTGACGATGAAAAGAGGATGGTTTCTACATCAGGATAATGATCCTAAACACACCTCAGCTGAAGCCAAGGGTGCTGCAGTGCCCCTAACAGTCCCCAGATCTAAGCATCATCAAAAATCTGTGGATAGGCCTCAAAGGCGCAGTGCACGCAAGGCGGCCCGAGAATCTCACAGAACTAAAAGCCTTTTGAAAAAAAAAAAATCGAGCAAACAAGAACTGAAAGAATCCTCGCTGTCTGCAAAATGCTTTTACATTCTGTGATACTTGCCAAAGGCATGTGACCGTGCAGGGTGCCCAATCATTTGCTTCAGGCCGTTCTCCATTTTTGTTATTTTAAAACTATAAAAGATGGAAATAAATGCCGTAATCTTGCTTGAAATATTAAAGAAGAGTGTCATCTTTAACTTCATGCTGTTTGGAAATCAGGTCATTTTTTACTCGCTGAGCTATTCACAGTAAAATAAATTCAGAATTTTGCATAGCAGTGTATTTCAGATTGGCAAAGTTTACATGACAGTCACAGAAAATTGCACATGATCATGTTTCCTCTTCACTGTCTTTGTACTGTATCAGAGCTGCATTAAGTTACATTTACAGCCCAACGAGCATCCTGTTGCTGCTTCACATTAAAAGCCCTGAACTGGTGAAACACAGAGGGGCTTTTGTTGTGGAGCAGCCACAGGATATACAATGTATTTGTTACAGGTGTTAACTGGATTTCACCTAATCAACCAGTACTGAAATGTCAAAGATTATTTAGTATATGTATAACACGCAACATCAAGTGAAGATGGAAAACACTGTTCTCAACATGGACCTAGTAACAAGTGTCAGAAAGGACCGCATGTTTTTTGCACCAGTGGCAAAATAATAGCAAAAAAATTACTAAAAATCCAGTTTGTCTTACTGTTGACAAATATTGAGTCTAATGCAGCTGCTGCACCACAGTCTTAAACTATATCTGTGGAGGAAAGAACATCTACTGCCCTTAAAAAAACCCTAACACCTTTGTTAGTGCAATGAGATGTCAATTTTACTCCCTGGCTGTGGCTTTTTTAATGAAAGAAGTGAGACACACTGAGAACCAGTCTGTTTTATTGTTCCACTAAATGAAATCAGATTACCTGGAGCAAATGCGCGGATGCATTGCGACATGCTGTATGGTCTGATAATATTGCTTGCTGTTAGGCCATTACTGCTGAGGCTAGAATAAAATGACGCAACAGAGCGATTCTCCAGGGAGCACTTACAGCACACCACATGAGCCACCATGCAGGTATGCAAACACACACACATGCGCTCACACACACACATACAGAACACTGCTCAGCATTTGGAAGTCACTGGTGATTAAAGTAAAAATTTTAAATTGTGAAAAATGACACTGTGGTGAAATGCTGGTGTGCACAAATCTGCCAATAGATGCGAAGGCACAGTGAGTGTGTGTTAAACTGTCTCACCTACACAAAACGCAATGAAGGACCAGCAAGACGGCAAAAATCATCTGCATGATGACTGAGCTGGTTAAGCTAACAGTCTGATTTGACATTGCACTTCATGCATACTGCTTGGACAATTTTATTGACCTTGTTTCAAATGAAGGGTTGCAAACTCTTTGACCACAGTGCTGCTGAAATACACCGAAAATATCAATCACGACCTCAAAATGCATCAGCATTCACAAATTGGATTCACTAATGCAGTTAAGATCATTACAAGGTTCCACAGCAGCACACACCCATAATTTGTAATACAGCAGCAGGGAATGAAACACAATCAGATTTTCCCTTGACAGCTTCACCTTGCTACTCCTAAAACTGCATTACTATGTGCTTTTTATTTTTAATTTGGGAAAATACTGAAAAGCAATAGCTGTGTCAGTTTTTAGTAATACAAAGAGTCTCTAGTCTTTGGAGAATTCATGAAGCAGTTTAGCATGAAAACAGCACCTTAATATGTGGAAAAATTAGAGATAAAAGACCTGAAACCATAATTACTCTGAAACATTTTTATCTTGCTTTAATTGATCAAACATGGCCTGCTTTTGCAATGTTTGGACTGCACAAACATTTGCTTTACCTTTTAATATTCAACAACAGCTAACCACCTGTGTGAGTGTGTGTGACAGAAAACAACAAAACTTTCAGAAGTTTTTCTTATTTCCCTCCATCGTCTTCCATTTTTGCTTTTCTTGTCTCAGCAGCTCTTGCTAAATCATAACATCGTCTAGTTATATAAATGCTTATAAGCGAAAACACTGTTGTGAAAATGACCCCAGATGTCTTGGGAAAATGGTGATTTTCAAGCCGCTAGCTTGCTAATGCAAATATATGCACATACTCCTACGGTATGTGATAATGTGTGTTAAATTTACTTGAGTGGATGGAATATGAGCCATCTAAATGAAGATGCAGCTTTGAACCTGAATCAGTGGAGCTACCATCTGTAAAGCTTGCAGGCTCAGAACTCCTGACATCACGGAAGGCACAGAAAAATAAGCGAGCTGCAATGCTTCTGTGCATGTATCGCTCCTCTTTACTACTGTTTCATTATCACTGTTCCAGTAACTAAAACTGACTTTAACTCAGGACTAAATAGGAACATATAAAGCATTCCAATTATGCAGTTATTACTAACTGGAGAACAACAAAATAATGCTCCAGTAAAGGCACCTGTAAATGGGAGAAGTTAGAATTAAATCAAGCCATTATTGCCATGCTATTAGCACTGAACCTCATAATGTGTCTTGATGCCAGGAAAAGCATTTAGGGGCCGTCACAGTCATCCGGCGCTTTCAGTCTGCCAGTGACATGAATAAACGAAGGCTTGCTGCAAAATAAATCTCCTCGCCTTGCCAGCGTCTCAGATATCTTTTCACTCTATTTCCCCCAGTGAGGCCATTAAGAAGACATATAACCATGCAAAACGTCACCAATAAAGATGATGGTACAGTGCTCTTATTGAGCATCTCAAATCATCTACAAGATGACCGAGCCATTTAAAGAAGGAAGTGAGCAGGGAAAATGCACGGAGAAATGACGTACACGAGGAAGCTGGAAATATACAGACAGGTCGGCAAATCAATGCGTATATGTGTCAGACAGAGAGACTGTAAAAAAAAAATTGTGTTTGTGTGTGTGGGTGTTGTGAGTTGTAGCAGAGCGTTCCAGGAATCTGTTTAATGAAAGCTCCAAACCTGGACATGAATGTGATATACTGATGAACTCTCTGAAAGTGTGCGCTTGTGTATGTGTGTCTTAATGGTCACCAGTCTATTAACGCCCTATCAATTAACAACTAAATCACCACAGAGGCAGTCATTTCCCTGTCAACGGGGGAATAAAGACGTGTAAGGGTGTGTTTCCAGTTGGCATCTTTAATGAGCGGGAAGGTGCTAAGACGCGCTGGAAACCAGCCCCTGGAAGAAAAAAACGGCACTAAGAGGCGTTGAGAGCACACCAACCTCGAAATGTGACTCATTACTTTGTGGAGAGCAGCTGAAATGTTTTGCGAGGTGGAGCTTTTAGAATTACACTGGAAATCTATAATTGTTTGACTGTATAAATTTATAAGAATCTTACAAGATGTTCCTCAAGTTGGATTTACAGTGGACGAGCATCCCACAGTACGTCTCATCCATTCACATAAAGCAGCATTTGTCGTGAGCTTTGCTAAATGTGTTACAGTTACTGAGTCTTCGACTTTCTTAATGTCGTCAGAAACTTGCAGGACAAACTACAAGCTGACCACCGTTCTTGCAGTCCCCACGCGATGTCTCCGCAGCCGTCATAACTCTGATGTGTATGCGCATAAACACCCTGAACACACCATGCATCAAGCTTCAGCAGATCATGACCTGTTTCACTCCCGTGTTTACAGATATGCCATCAAGCTTTTAACAACAAAGTGCTGTGGCAGCAGGTTAAAGTTCGGTGCTTTGTTTTTCCTAGGGCTGTAGTCAACCAAAGAAAATCTTGGTCGACTGAAATTCTGCCTACTCTTCAACCAGTTGATTCATCAATAGGCTAAAAAAAACCCATACTTTATCTCTGGATTGACTAAATAGGCTACAGTAGTCAGTGCATTATACCTTTGAAGCTGTAGCAAGGAGATGAGCCTGTAGTTATACTGCAAACAAAACCATTAGGCTATTTATTAGAGCAAACATATTGAAATATGACAACTCTGATACGCCCTTGCACTCAAACCCCCAAAGCATTAAACAAAGATGCTGACAATGCATCCTAAAGCAGACAACCTGGCAAAAAAAGAGCGCACTCCCACCACTTTTAGACACAATACCACTCAAAAATACAACACATCGGGTCTCACATCAGGACTTTCAAAATAAAGCTCGCTGAGAGACATTTAAGGTGATGGTCACAGTTGGTTAGGTTTAAGAAAAGATCATGTGTGCTTTGCTCTGGTGTCATCGTCCTCATGCTGGTACTGCACCTTTATACACACGTACTTTTCACGCCTCGGTGATGCACAAAGTGACACTGACACGCTGTCCTCCGGTGGATCGGCAGGTCTATCACATGGTTTGATGTGATACTGGCCGTACCAGAAGGTGTCTGCCTCACTTTTTATGGCATACTGTCTTCCTTTGACTGTACACAGCAGAGTTTGTGAGACTGACTCCCAGTGATTACACCCAATTACACCTTATCAGCAGTGTTTTGATGTGACCCAGGTCGGGGTCCTGAAGTTTGCGAAGATCGTAAATTTATTTTGAGAGTGGTGAGTGCCAACAGCCAGCATGGGAGCCAAGGTTGGACTGAGGTGAAGTGTTAATATTTCATTAGAATATTACATTAATGCTAATACAGTAATTAATAATGTGAAGGCTGATCAGATGGGAACTTTGGTTTGTCGTGTGTAAGTCTAACTATCATTCATAATTCAGAGGCCTAATTAATTTTATTTTGTCCTTAACTCCTAATCACAATAACAAAAGAAGACTGGCACCTCAAGAGGATTCTGACTGCGACAGTTTGACTCAGTCAGACTGCAAAGATAATCAGGTGCAGCCTGCATGTAAATGCAATCTGTGGCAGTCAATAATACATAAACAGAATTGATTTGTGAATGATTCACGATAGGCACAATCTACTGTATATTAAGTCTAGATGAAAATGAGGATATGCATCACCGCAGTAAGCAACCACCCAAACCAACACACCACACTACACATCATCATCATTATCATTACTATTGTACAGTACAGCAGATGCAGAGGAGAATAGAACAGAATTATTTATCTTTGTCTTAGTTTTGGACATGAAATGGTTTAAAATAAAAGTATTATCCCACATATCAAGAATCACATTTACAGCCACGACAGCACATCATTGTGCCTCTCAGCTCTGGCACCATAAACCAGCCATAACCACCTCTTTGTTACAAATCCTTTCCTCTCCATTTCGTTCTCCTCCGTCCCTAATTCACCTTATCACTTTCTGTCTATCTTCATCATGCTCTGTCTCAGTGGGTTTTTTTTTTTTCACGGCACACACATACAGTCACATTCATATGTGTCTGTGCACCTCAGTGACACACAGGTTTGCACACATGCATTTGACAAGGACAGAAATGCAACCACACACACACACACACACACACACACACCCACACCCACACACACACACACACACACACACACACATTCACTGCAGATTTTGGTCATGCTAATCCATGTGCATTATTTTCTATAAGCCAGTGAATAGAGATGCAGTGGCGAGCCCAGTGGAATAGTGTGCTCCTCTGGCTGTGGCACATCAAAAAGACACACACACACACACATTCATACGCAAACACAGCAAGGAGAAAGTGAGACATAAATACACACCTACACAGATGTCTATATAGTACAAAAGAGACAGACACACGGGCATGCATGTACACGCACGAGACAACAAAGAAAGACTGACAGCAGCAGAGAATATATGGATTTGTGACCCTGGGATAAGAATATGGGTTGTATTCCTTGGTGAATGGGGAAAACAATGGGGACCAGGGATTTTTCTGATCCTTTAACGCTTCCTGAATACTAGAATATAGAGGAACCAGCCAAGGTCAGAGGCAGAATTCCCTATTCTAATGCGGAGCGTTGCTCACCACCCTGAGCAAGAGTCAGGGATTAATTTAGAGATCCATTCACCACGCCTGTGCGGAGGGGAGCGACAGCAAAAAATGATGAAGAATAGAGAAGCAGAGGAGGCGAGAGACAGAATCTGGGGAGATGGGGAGACAAGAGGGAGAGTGACAGAGGAGAATGAGTGATGGAAGAAGTGAGAAAGCAAGTGGGCAAGAAAGTGAGACGGAAAGAGGGACAGGGAAAGAGAGAGGTTGGTGGTTACGCTTGTTATGTGTAGCCTGCGGAGTGAGAGCAGACGGTTCACATAGAAGAGCTTCATTTTCCAAACACTCCTCCTCTTATGGCCCAATGCCTGCAAGTGAGAGTGTGTGTGTGTGTGTGTGTGTGTGTGCGTGTGTGTGTGTGTGTGTGTGTGTGTGTGAGTACACCTATCAGAGAAAGGTAGACAGACAGAGAGACCAGCTCTGGAGAGGGAAATGGGAAGAGAGAAACAGGAAATGGAGGAGGACAAACAGCAAGAGTTTTGGTAACTGAACAGAAATGCAGATAAAGGAAATATGAAGAGGAGAGAAAATGAAAAAAAAAAAAAAAAATATATATATATATATATATATATATATATATATATATATATATAAAGTTGCATGAAAAGACCAAAACCAACAATAACATTAATCGGTTTCTCAAAACTGTGCGACTTCTCTCTCCTATCCATGTCTCTGAGCCCTGAGTCCATTCATTTCAACAGAAGACATGAAATTTTAAATCTGGGTCATAAATAGTTAAATTTTTAAATATGCTGCTTAATTTCCTCAAACAGCGGGGTACTGTGGCTTTTAGCTAACTTTACTCAAACAGGAATGAAGTGTCCTTTGGTTGGGGACTATTTTCAGCCAGGGATGAATACATATTTGGTGTATTAGTGAGTACGGTGAATATTAGGACAGTGTATGTTGGAAGTACAGTGGTCATAACAGTGAAGGAAGACCCAGTGAAGCAGTGTGCTGTGTTTGATAAGGATGCACTGCTGGGACATTAGGTACGGATATCAATGGTGTCCAGACAACAAATCCTGCTGGTGATCCCCTGACAATTCCTTTAACAGTCGGATAGACCGTATTAACTTTGGTGATCTGTTTGCAAAGTTTGTCTTGTAAGTCTTATTAATGGGTTTCGGACAAATGGAAGATCTTAGTAGGAACCATTCACTGTCATTTTTGGACTTTTAATGGGATGTATTGGCAAAAATGAAAATATTGTTGTCCAATTTTATTTGTCTGACAGTATTATAACTGCACCATTCAACACTCTAGATGTATGTCTTTACACACATTACCCCAAATTTTAAGTAGACGTGTGATATCTACGGGAACCTTGAGAAAAAATTCTCTGGGTTTTAACAACGTTTGGCTGCACAGCATGAATTTGTTATGACTAAACCGCCGGCAGGTCATTGGGGTTTAAGTGGATATAGTAGAAATAGGAGTGAGAACACAAAGAGAGAGCGAGGTTACCGGCGCCCACTGTAACGTATCTCGGTCGGTCAGGCTTCGGTGCACGCAAACACATTTTAAAAAACACCTGTTGGATTGGTTGGCACATTCACATCTGATTGTGCCCAATCTCTCCCCCCTCAGCACACCCCTTTACTCATTATGAATATAATTCACACTCCTCCCTTTACATTATAAGAAAGCCACCTGATGTGTATTCAGCGTCTTCCCACTCACACAGCTGAAAAGAGAACATTAATGGATGCAGTATGTGATGTTGTTTGTGGGTGGGAGGTAGCAGATGGACTATTAATTTTCCAATCATTGTAGGTTGTGTTCATTCATGTGGGGGGCAGGAGGTAAGAAATTGCTTTACAAAGTTTTGATTTATGATTCTGTGTGACTTGCTTTGGCTGCAGTTAAATCCTATAGTAATATCTTCCAGGGATATAAAATGTCTAAACTTATTTTACTCATGCGTAACACAGCACGAATCAATTGCTAGATGATATTCAAGATCTTTCCGACTTTGAAGCACTCTTCTGAGAGTCATTTATTGCCATTTACAGTAGCCTTGTTTGACAATGGAGCAGCTTGTGTGAGCTTTCATTTACAACCTGGAGATGCTTAAAGAAACCTGTTAGACATGATGATAAAATATCATGAGGACACGTACTTTACTGTTGTATTGGTCTGTATTGATTTTATTTTTCCAGCCTATAGTTAACAGCCCCAGCGGCCAATTTGTTAAAGCTTAATGGGACAAGCAGGTGAAAGATTACGGAACAATCACCTGAGAATTTCCTTAAAATAAGATGGATGCACCACATGAGTGTGTTAATGAGGGGATATGATATGATACCCTTGAGGGAAATTCAGCAGGTGAGGACCATCCAAAAAGCTGTGAACACCCTCACATTTTACAACAAGGGAGATAGATTTTCATATTATTGTGCTATTCTCCTCAATCAACATAACCATCACACACTGCTCAGCCCCACCACTCTAATCTTCTATTTTGTTTTGTATCAAAGTGCACAAGCAAATAATCTACACTTATTCAAAAGCTAAATGACATTGTTCAAAGTAATAATATAACTGTAGTCCCCTCTCATGCACTGACATGAATAGATCCCAACAGGAGGCAGATGAGCAAGAGAATTACACAACGGGCATCCTTTCAAGATTGTTTCCCATCTCAAAGGGGCAAACACAAGCACCCACCTAACAATATCAAAGGCATTTAGATTAGTGTGGCATAAATCAGTGTCACTCAGCAGAAAGCAAAAAACCAAACTTCCTAAATCATGCGAATACATGCAGACAGCCAAAGAAAACCTCCACAAGCAAGAAGCTAGAGTCTGCAAATCCACCAGGTGAGGACATCTCACAGTCCCGACAGAAGAAACACTAACAATGCCAATAATCTGTTTATTGATGGCAAAATATGATGAGATCAATTCCAAACAAAGACGTTTTAATGGCTAACCCTGGATCAATGGCCCAAACCAGAGAATCCTTCTCTTTGATAGGTTTTAAGAAACTGTGAACAGTGTTTGCGTGACATGACATCTGAACAGTCTTATTTTTCTGGAAAAACAAGATTTTATCAAATTGGAATTCTTATCATGACAACATTTTAAACATTCAAGACACACAGAGAGACACCTGAAACATGCTGAGCAGCTCTGAAATGTCTCCCCACATAGCCCTGTTAACACTGACTTGCCTGTACAAACACCACAAACACTCGCTCATGGGCTTCCAGGTCAACAGGGCATGTGGAGCATTAGATCTCATCTCCAAGCGAACAGACAGGGTTGGTGAAAGAGTCACTATCATCCTTCAAAAGATCAGAGAGGACACACGCACCAACACAAAGGACCACTTTCACTACTGTCAGCAATGGTTCAATAACTCACTTTATAGCTCCAATAAGCTGTAATTGTGATGGGTAATATTACCAGTTTGAAGATGGGATGGTGCCAAGTGAGAATAGATATGAATAACATAGAGAGGAGCTAAAGTATGATTAAAAACAGTGGTGGCCATAGTTGTTAGGAAATGAACCACTGGCATTGCCTTGCAGTAAGAATTTTTTGATTTAGGATAATCAAAATGTACATCAGTGTTTAAAAACAACATTTCAAAGTGGCAATTCACTGCACGACTGTTGCACAAAGAGCCAGCTTTTAAGCCACATCAACCAAAGACCACTCAGCCGCTGCATTGTGCATGACAAACATAATGGAGTTGCAGTCTGATCCTTTAAAGAACTTGAGTGCTTAATTAAACCCATCTTGAACCAACAGTATGGTGAAGAGATAAAGACTGGAAAACAAAAATGGAGGGAGCACGAAACTAAGGAAGTCGGAGAGGGATGGAGAGAAAGAAAGAGAGAAATACTTGCTTGTGTTTGTTGCAGCCTCATTTTAAGTCAAGCACATTTAAATACTTACATGCATTGGTGACGGCGAAGCTGTTGGCGGTCTCTATATTGTCGACATGTGGGACCAGGTTAAAGGGAGCTTCCGTGGCATTAGGACTGGTGTTGTGAAGGAAGATAGCTAGTCGAAACGCTGTATACTCCTGATCAGTATTCCTAATGAACAACCCACCTGGACGGAGCGACGAGGAGGGAGGGCAAAGAGGGGAGAGGACCACGATGGGGGGACAGGAAGTGAGTTATTGTAAGGTGGAGAGGGGTGGCATGGGAGCACAGTGAGGGAGGGAGAGAGACAGAAGGAGCGTAATGTGGGAAGGAAAGATGGATAGGGAGGGAGGGCAGAGAAAACAAAGGAGGGGGAGAGAGAGAAGAAAGTCAAGATCTTCATTAGCTTTTTAACAAAAGGTGATTTGTCTTTCAGCACATCCTCACTCACAAACACACGGAAACATGAGCGAAAACACACTTCAGATACCCACACTGCTCATTTCATTGATGAAATCAGAGAAAGACAGAGAGGGACAGTGGGGAGGAGAAGAAAAGAGAGACAGCTAAGCTGACAGGAAGGCAGTCAAAGAGGTAATGAGTTGGAGAGGACATAAAAGAAAACCAGATCAGAAAGTGTCAGCTAAATAAAGGAGGAGCACGGGCCACGCAAAAAGAGAGGGAGGGGGGAGGCAAGTGCCAAATATCAGTTGGCCTTAAAAAATGAGAGTATCCCTCAATGGTGACCATTCTGACAAAATGAAGAATTACAGGGCAGAGGAGAGATGATGAGAAACGCTGAAGCTGACAGTAGAGGGTCCAGAAGAGTAGAAACAGAGTTAGAGGGAGAGGAAGAACATGTGCAAATATGTGGGAGAGAGCGAGATAAGGGTTGTCCTCTCAATCTAATATTTTCATTCCCCGAATAGAACGTGTTGTTTGTGCGTAATGCTGTGGCTATCACTGATATAAATGGGCTTGTTATGCTAATTCTGGAGATAATTTCTGAATTGCTTCACACAGTAGGTTAAACTGAAATGAAATAAACTGATGTGACTGAAGTTAAAACTGAGTCTGACTCAGTTCAGCTGAATTGGATTATACCAGCAGACTGTGCAGCCTTGACATCGCATTGGGAGAGAGGGAGAAAAGGGAGGGAGGGAGAAAAGATGACAAGGGAGGAGTCGGGAGGCAGAGCATATTGAACGAAGCAATCGTCACTACATAACATGTCACTTATGCGTGTGTCTGTCTGTGTCTCGTTCGTGCTAAAAGTTTGCATTATCTTCCCTTTTTCCTTGATCTGTGTTTCTCTGAATTTCTCATTATGCCCCACAGCAGAGCAGCAACCAAAGCCAGATAAAGACATCACATCTTGAGTATATGTGGGTAATGTGCAAAGCTGCATTAACAGTATGATTCATTTGGTTTAATTTACATTAAACTCTCCTGTGTGGTCTCTGCTTTAGGGCACACACACACACACATACTCTTACACACGCACTTCCAACCAGATAAGGAGTCTAGATATGTCCCAACATGACTTGTTATTGCAGTTCCTCGAAGAAATTTCACAAAGATTCTCCTCTGTGTCAGTCTCTGCCTCTGTTACACAAACGCAAAAAGAAACTGTGTGTGCTTCCATTGACATTCGTGTGCAATGCAGGGAAATGCAAATGAATCCTCAAGTGAACTGGAGAGCCCAGTGAATGATCCTATATGTGCATATGAGTGTTTAAGGAGGATGGTCAGTGGGAGAGAAGGAAGGAGTGCATGTGTGTGTGCATCTGCACCATCACATATGCTTCATATGGCATGTGTGTGGATGCACATGCATATTTGCAGCTGTGTGCACAGCGAACAGTATGTGTGCAATTTTATGATTGCAAATGCGTAGTGTGCACGTGCACATGCATGTTTGAAAACCTGTGCAAATATGTGTGTGTGTGTGTGTGTGCGTGTGTGTGCATGCCAAGCAGGAAAATATTTAGCGTATTAAGTTTATTGGCAGATGTAGGGAGACAGAGTCAAAGAGCCGAATCTCATTATAGGACCTCCCAGCTGCCCCCCACAAGGAGTGATGCAGTGCATTCATTATCACACACATGCCTGACGGAATGTGTGTATGTGCATGTGCGTGTGCAAGAGAGAGAGACAGGAGGGATTCCATGCATGTGTTCTCCATATGCACTGAGCAAACCAATGACGATCCAGATCTAGATAACTTTATCTGTGATCTTTAAGGCAGGGTGAAAGGCAGGCTTCTCCTGCACTGACAGGAGGGTAAGTGGGGGAGAGAGAGGGAGAGAGAGAGAGAGAGAGAGAGAGAGAGAGAGAGAGAGAGAGAGAGAGAGAGAATACTGCAGTGTCTAAACAGTGAAGACTAGAAGGGAACAAAGCTTGCTGAAACATTCATGAGCCCAGAACAGCCTTTAAAATACACACAAATACAGTAAAAGGATAGAGTGAAAGAGTTAGTGTGCATTTATAAACCATATGAGTCACAGCAGAGAAGACGCACCAATGTCCCCTTAACGCAGAATACCTTGGATAAAGACCAACAAGGAAAAGATGCACCAGAAAGAAATCTGTTTCTATACTTTCCTGATCTCTTGCTACATCATTCCTGCGTGAATTTCGAGAGTTTTTACAGGGATTTTGTGCTTTGAGGGTCCCGGTGCGCCCCCCTTTCCTTGGTGACTGCTGTCCGCTAAAATCCACTAATATTCAGTGTTGTGTGTCAGATCTGTGTGGCCGTGCGTAAAATCAGCAAACCTCCAACTCACCTATCTGCACTGAACTAGGGAAAGCCCCCGTCGCCAGCCCCCAAAGGGCGGAATACACCCCGAGAAAGTGCCAAGAAAAAATAATAATCCTCATTTTTCTTCCCTTCAATCCCTTCAGAAACTGTTGAGAGACATCGAGAGAGAGAAAGGGGGAGATGCGAGAGAAAGAGAGGAAAAAAGGCGTCAGAAAAAAGGGAAAAAAGAAGAAAGATGACAGAGGGTTTCTTGTCCAGCACTATTCCTACTCCATGGTGGGCTCGTTCGCTTCTTCCCCTGCAGTGTCCGCTCGGGAGAGAGCTGTGTGTCCGGTGCACATGTGAAGACGGGGAGAGAGAAAGAGTGGGGAAACTCGCTGGAATGATTGGCGAGCTGGGAGAACAGTCTGCATGGAGGAACTGGACATGCGCGCCCCGGCTCTCTCTCTCTCTCCCCACTCTCTCTCTGTCTCTCTCTCTCTCTCTCCCCCTCACTCTCCCTCACCTCCTCTCCATCTCGCACTTATCCCTTCCCAGCCTGTCGTCTTCAACTTGCTGTAACACTGAATCTTATAGCTGTAGCCTATTGATAAGGCTTACTTGGGGTTCATGTTGGGGAAAATAAATAAATAAATGATCCGCGTGCGTGTTTGCGCGCACTACTTCGTGGTCGAGAACCCCCCCCCCCCCCAGTGTTGAACATAAATGCGTGTGTCTGCGCGCAACAAAGACAGAAAGCAAGAATGAGAAAGTGTTTCAAGGAAAAAATAGGGGAGGATTGCATGTAAAGCTTGCGGATTTATTGCGCTTTTGATTGTTTCGGTTGGTGAGGCAGCCCGAAGTGAGAGCAAGGAAGCGAGAGAGGGCTTCTGCCTGTGTCTAACTAATTATATTACAAATCCAATCCATCCTGACGCATTGGTCCACTTCCGCGGCCAAACCAGCCTCGCCGCGTCCCATCAAGGCGGCAGCATGCAGGCCAGCTGACAGAGGGAAACCTCGGGCCGCCTGCAGCTGCGGGACGCTGATGGCGCCCGGGGGACCCGCTAACATCATCGTTGTGGGTGTTAAACGTCACGACATCGTGAGCGCAAACATCTGGCCACGGAACGCGGGGAAAAAACACCTCCAAGAAAGGAAGCGCGATCATGCAGCGGCACAGCCAGATAAAATGTTTTGTATGGCTTTAAATAAGAAAATAAAGACGGTGAAGAAGAATCACAGCCTGGAGTACATTATTTTAGAGTGCATTATGTTAGAGCCGTATCCCATTCAGAGTGGTTTTATCTAGCCTGCCGGTAGCAGGTCGGTAAAACTGACAGACGGTCTGGGATCGCGCAGTTACACGGTGGCGAGCACAGTCTCATTTTTCCAGATGGCAAAACGAAAGGGATGCTTCACGGCTTGTCCCGGTGAAAGGTGCGGTCTGTCCATCTCTGAGGGGCTTTCCCGGTCGGGTTGCAGAGCTTCCGAGTAAATCAAACAGCCTGAAAAATGCGAATTCAACATTTCTTACATTTTACACTACACGTACATACACGAAAATAACTCACTTAAATGAGAGATGGACCCTGTCAGCTCAAGAAAACACAAATGATGGCCCCCAACTTTAATTCAAAGTTGATTCAAATTGAAGGTAATAGCCAACTAAAGTGGTTCTGTACCATATATAGCCTCAGAGATGTGCTTCACATCGGTGTGGTTGATCTTGTACAGCACCCAGTGGTTTCCATCTCCATGCAGCCTGCGTTCAGCTGCCCCATCAGACTGCCGGACTCTGTCCATGGTGCTGAAATCAAACTGTGCTGCAGGCAAGCAGCAGGCTGAAGGGGAGATGTGGCTCTGTCTTCACCGCTGTCACACCATGTGCCACTGAGAGCACAGTCTGCAGGCACTGCTGAAAACAAACACCACACCAGGAGATGACACTGATTAGTGACTTCTCTCTGGATAAAGGTGTGCTAATTAGGAAAATCTCCTCATGCTGCAGGCTATGAGTCTTTCACTTGGCCTTCACGTTAATGTACAAGCCACATAAGAAACGTTATGCATTGAATAGCATTTGCTGTATTTTCTGATGCGCCATTCTTCAAGCTCAAATTTAGCCAACAAAAAACGTTTTAAGGTATTTTGTTGACAATAATCCTGTATTAATCCACTGTGATTATTCTTCTAAATGTGTTGCAAATAAAATGAAAAATCAAATCAGCATCAGTTTTCATACAAACTAACTGTAGTTTCAGTCTTGTTGAGAAGTTGGTCTGTTTTGTCCGCCATACTTCCAGGTAGACACATAAGCATGGACCATAGGAGCAGTTTCACCTCCATCTAACTTCCAACAAAACTTTGGCCATGATGGACTGTAAGGAAGTCTGCAGCCATAATAGATCCACTGTACGTTGTGCTGGCTTTGTACAACAGCCAGCTTAACAGAGTGCACAGGAAACAGCACAGGGAAACTCATCTAATGTCATTTTCCCAAACTTTTCTTGGTCGACCAGGGTTAAGCCACCTGTACAATGATTTGTTTGTTTGATGGCAATGGTGGTTCAGTGGAGTTTACTTTAGCTCGCAACTGTGGCAGATGTAAAATTGTGAACCAAATGTCTCATTAAGGGAGTTCATTGACCCACTTTTCTTACTTCTTTATGAATACCCACTGAATCAGATAATGACTTGTCCTGCTGTCTCTCAGTGTGTGTGTTCATGCCTGTTCAGTCCAACTTGGGACCTCAGGTGTTACTGTAAGTGGGCTGTATACAGTAAAAGGCCGTAGCACAGTTTCACATTTCCAAATCATACTGATACTGAGTAAGCTTACTGCATTTCCAGTTCTGCTTACATCATGGCACGCATACTAACACACAAGTGCAGACACGTTGTGAGGCCTCCCTGTGGGAATGCCTTCCTTGTGCAGTGGGGTGACTTGGTGGGTGTTTAATGGCACCTTTTAAGGGATATTTCTCACTGAACTCCACATGACAACATCAATGGACATTCGCTGACATCAGTGGCATCCAGTTTTTTAGTCTTAGTACTATTTTAGTACTATTAATCCATGTCAGTAACAATAGAAAAGTAATATCTTCAATAAGATGTGTTTGATATGAAGGCACCCAGAGTAGGATGCTTAAAGTGTGAAGCTAAACTGTTCAAACTCTCATATGTTCACCCATATTGACAACCCTACCCAGATGAAAATGTTCTCTCTTGTTTAAGTTTGGTGAGTTAATGTTCAGAGCTTTTCTTTTGACTGTTTTAAAAGAAGAAGGGACCTGTGGTAAAGTCACACATTCAAACCAACACATGCAGGTATCAGCTCCAAGAAAAGTCTGTTTCAATGAGAAAAATGTAGAAAATTAATTTGCTTCAGTATATTTCAAAGGAACAAGGTCATGATTATGACCTGTTTTGTCCCTGGTCCTTTGTGGGTTTCCAGGTTTGCACAGGGCTCAAGCTTCCAGAGTCCAAAGACAGACAGTGTAGAAAGTCTAGCCATAGACTGATCAATCAAATCAATTAGACAAAGTGTTGTATTACCACATTATTAGTTTGTGATGCCCGGCTGACACTCAGGTGCAGAGACTCAAGACTGAAGCAAACCAAGCTTTACTGTATCTAAAGAACACAAAGACTATTTGACATGAAATTTGCTTTTGACTCATTCTGTCCTTGAGAGGATTTTTCCAAAGACTTGGATTGTGAGGAATTAACGGAACAAGTCGAGCAATCAAGCAAGCAAGCAAGCAAGCAACAACCAAGCAATCTTTGTTTTACAGGCCAACAAACACACAGGTTTTTCCAGCAGTGTGGATGCACTTGGGGGGAAAAAAAGATTGTGTTTTGTCTGTCTCCTGCTGAAACCCTGTATCTCTGGTATTTCCCATTTCCTGCAAATGACATTTTCCGTTGTCTTGAAAAATGCAGGAAATGGATCATGACCCAGGGACAAATTATCAATGCGTTGTATTAAAAATGTTAAGAATACAATAGTTTTATTTAATTCACCAGACATTTCACAAGAAACAAGTCTTTCATCAGATTCAGTGAGGGCATGAATTCGGCGTACTCCACAGTGCTGCCAGAAACAAATACTGTCACTGCTAATGCATGACCTATATCATCTCAGCACAGTTTAATATGAACACATGGAATTATTAGTGGTTACAACACTAAATGTTTCACACACATATTCAGCAGAACAACCTCCCTGTTCTGCTTGGAGCGAGTCAATATGGATTACGTCACAGTAGATAAGTATCTCACCCTTCCATATCTCACAGCACGTCTAATCTATACATCAGTATCCAATACATCCAAATCCATTCATCCATATATCTGTTGCCTCCCAGGCATACCCTCCCACTGTTTGATTGACCAAAGTCAATTACTCAGTTCACAGTCAATATATCACTTTGGTAAAAAAAACACACCCATCAGCACAGAGTCCTATAGGCATGTGGTAATTGACGCTCTCGTGCTGATGTTAAAGAAGGAACCTTTCCCTTTCATTTGGACATTTCTCGACAAATCAGATTAGAAATCTCATTTTGTACACTGTTTCCCCCATTTTCTGATGCAGAGGGTGTTCAATCAGATTAAGATAATAGTCAATATGGCATAACAGCAGTACATGCTTGGAGAACAAATTAACAAATCTAAGGCCAAGTCTTTACTGGCCAGAGTTCAAACATAACATGGCCGATCTGGCTAAATGCCAACATCTCAACTATCTCTACTGCCTTTAAGACACTGCCACACCTGACTGGATCATAACTGAAACGGCCGCCAAGTCAGAAATGTTAGAAAGATTCAAGGTCACCCAACAACTGTTTATTTGTAATCACAAATGCTGTAATATCATTAGCCGTGTTAAAAGCATGTCACAAGGGATGGCGGTGGTGGTCTGTCTGTATGACGGTCCGGCATTTTGGTCCAGACTCTCAAGTGAAGTGGAGCTCAGTGAATGATGCTGTATGTGCATTTGAGAGTTTAGGAGGAAGGAGTGCATGTGTGTGCTCCTGCAAGATCACATGTGCTTCATATGTACGTGCATGCGTGCATGTTCACATGTATGCTTCCCTGTGTGAACGTGTGCACAGGCATGCTGTACATCTATGTGAATGCATATGCAGTGAATCTTGTACAAACATTCAAGACCAAATTCAAGAGAGATCACAGATTTTGTGCTTCTTTCCAAGACATTATAAATGTGCTATCACACAATGGCAGACAATGTGACGCCCTAACACTTACACTATGTGCAAGTCAATACACAACATGACTAATACTGTCTATCTGTTTCTGTCATCTCCATCTAAACCTTGCAGTTGACCAGACCTTGACTACATGTGTCGCATGTTGAGTCAAGATGAATAGATGATGCGTTGATGTTTGACACATAGGGCAAAAAAGCCTTTTGTGAGTTAGTGCAAGAGTAGCACAGCATGTGGATGTAGTTGTGTGTGAAAAATAAAGTAAAAGCAGCAAAATGTGTGTGTCGCTGTGTGTGTACACATAGCCCATTTTTCCTTGACCTAACTCCATCTATTTTTGCTGTCATCACGCAGAGCGAGTGGTCATTATGGAAAGACCTCCCATAGATTGTACTTTACACACTAATGGACACCATGCTAGAAGCCACCTTTAAAATCGTTCTCTTGACATAGCAAAGTATTAAATGGTGGTGATGTTTATCTATCTATCTATCTATCTATCTATCTATCTATCTATCTCACTTCTTAACCAGTCATTATAGATGTTTTGTCTGCCGGCAGTCATCCAGCCAACTAGTCTACACTTCTGCTTGAAAGGTTACAAGCATAACCCTCCTCCCTTCCACTTTCCTCTTATTCATCCATCCATCCTTCTCTTCCTCTTTCTCCATCCAGTGCGTGTGATGACTCATCAATCTAAATGTCCTTCCCCTCCTCCCCATCGCCTCCTCCTTCCCCACCCTCCTCATACTAGTCTTCCCACTGCTCCTCTACCTTATCCTCCACCTTAGCCATGTGCCCTATGACTCATCCGCTTAACTGTATTCCTCCAACTTTCCATCCCTCCTTTAACCCTCCTGCATTTCCTTCAGCACATCATTAGGGTAATATCCACCAGCTCTCTCTGTATCCTTCCTTCACCTTTATCTTTTCATCTCCTTTTTGCCCCGAAGCCTTTCTTTCCTCCAGCTCAACCTACTGTGGCAAGCGAAATCTCTCTTTTTTTCTCCTCATTTCTGCTGAAGAATACCTCTTTTTTCTCACTCTTTCTCACTCATTTCTTTCATTTCTCTCCTCCCATAACCCCAGCAGCTATCTTGTATCTTATTGGAAACAGACAAAAAGAACATTCGTAGACACAAATCAATTGATGGTGTGACACTGTGAGGTTGCAGCTGGGGACTCGTCACATTAGTCTAAGTAAGGTGAGGATCAATGCGAGTCAATGGCAGCCGGTGAACAGTGCATTTATAACATGCAGCAGCAATTGTTCAGTCCCTGTGACTTGCAGCTGATTTCTTCATTGAAAGGATGGATGGAATATTTCAGCAGTAATGAACAGAAAGCAGTGGGCATGCAACATAGGAGTGTTGTTGTTTTCATTGTTTCCGCCAAGCCACGCTCCACATTTATGAGCACCTTTTCTTTAACTGCAACTTTCCTGTAATTAAGGTAACTAAATGCTTTATTTCCAGCAAACAAGCGTCTCTGTGAAAAGTGGACGTTGATGGCCCTCATATTTCTGAATGTCAATTAAAAATTTCAGCCCAAATAAAAAGGTAACCAAGTGTCACAACAACTCACTGCAGCCTGTGCGGCTGTACAGCAGTGCAAGGCTGAAGCAAGAGCCCACGCATCCTGCACTTTCACAAACCTTTGAAGAGCTTTGATGGTCGTTGCAGAACACCAGCACTGATCGACTGAACTAGCGTGCTCATTACAGTTACACACTCCACTCAGGCTCTCCTGGACCTGTCAAATTTGAGCCCTCTGCGCTGATAAACCGTGACTTGTAAATAAATGGTATTATGGTTTGATTCAGTGACAGAGCGGCAGCGTGCTGCATCAATATGACTACCGGCAAGAATTAACGTCAGGCTAAATTACAGGCAGCTGGAACTGCGAGGTAGCTAGTAATTCAGCAATTAAGCCAGCACAGTTGTGCTCATCATTACCTTGACAAGACACAGTCTATTGTCGTAGTCTAATGTGTGCACATACAGTACCTGTGCACATGTACTCACACATTCCCATGATGGATTGATGGATTACAAACCTACAAAACAGCAATTTTCTTGCTGCTTTGGAACAAACAAATTGATCGCACAGTGCCTCGACGTGTATCTTAAATTATACTAGGCAATTATATGCATCTTAAAGAAGAAGATAGCATTGAAATAATGATCAAATTAAAACAATCAATCGAGCAGAAGAGCAGTGCCGTGTTTTAATTGCTTATCATCTGCAGATTGAAGACACTGAGGTTTTCACAACACACTGCCAAAGTGTCTGCCTGTAAGAACTCACACAGAAATAATGTGAGGCGATAACCTCGAAGTTTTCAGTGAAACTATGGTCTCAGTGCCGTTAAAGGAGCACAGACACACACACGCACACATGCAAACATACTGTCTTTCGCTGGTAGAGCATTTTGTTTGCGTACTGCAATGAATGGCTGTAAGTGTGTATCACTGTATCTTTAATAATATGAGTTTGCACACAGAGTTGTGTCCCTGCCAATGACAAATATGTGCCGGAGCTGTGAGACGCTGCAAGATGAACTCAAGCGCTGATGCCGCCAAACACCCGACTGAGAATTGAATAGATTTTCTGTCTTTGTGTACTTACTGTATACGCTGAGAAGTTATATCTATGTGGTGACACTGTCCATCCATTTAAATAATGTTGCTCTAGGTTAGCATACATAAAAATAGCATTTTACAGTTTTCCATGTTTCAAAATAACACTGTCAGGAAATGAACTGTGCATATTTTGGACTGCTCTGTTCAGCCTCGTGAACAAAATGTAATGACAATATCAATTTGAACAGCTGGCTCGGTTACTTCCTTCCTTTGTTATTAACAAAGTCATTGTGGAGGAAAGGCATTTTACCCGCAGCAGATCTCATCATTACTGAGATTTTTGAGTTTCTTTTGCTGCAACTCCCAGAATCCTCCCCTTGTGTTCAGAAGATGCACTACATGCACTGCTTTGGCAAGTTTTGTCAACACACTGCAGGTATTTTCAGAGTGAGTTTGAAATAGTTTTATTTGGTTTTTAATATCACCTTACGCACCGTGGGACTTGACAGAATCTAGCTCCACTTGAGTGTGCACGAATTTTAAGTTGTCCTCATCGCCTTGTTTTTTGATGTGTCCTTGTGGAGATAGTATGGAGCCGGCAGGCAAATGACTTTGCCGGGCTAGTTGCCAAAACCATTAAACGGCATCCCTGGGTGCCTGTCAGATAATGATTACCCTCTTGTGCGATGATCTTGGATCTCCATACACCTTGTCTAAATGCTCTGCCCGGGTTCTGGCAAGGCAGACTAAATGCAGCCTGTTTGACACATCATAGAAGTCTGGCAGATGGCTATAAGCAGCCTTGATAATATGGGCGTATGAACACACACACACACACACACACACACACACACACACACACACACAAACATGAACTGATGCCAATCAATGCTTACCTATCATAGAAATACACATCGAAATCTGTGCACACTGCAGGTCCATCTTTCAATATTTTGTACTTTAATATGCTTTTACTGAATGAACACACACACACACACACACACAGAAAATATCTCTCAGTCAGATCTCTTAGTCAGATCTGCGCCAGCTCTTTTCTCCTCTTCTCTGATCCTGCCACGGGCCAACATAAAACATCTGGGAGTTCACACTGTGTGTATGTGTGTGTGCTCGCTGTGAGAGTGCACTAGATTCGCAGCGAGCTGTTTGTGCGTGTGTTAGTGTGTGTTGGCTTCTCAGCAAGCCTGCCAGGCTAAGAGTCCAACATCTGTGGGTTCAGATGTTTTCTAATGATATGCTAATGGTGCTGGAGGGAGACAAGCACAGAGGCTAATGTAACGGTCACAAACCTCTGCCTCCATCTTTCTATCTCTCTTCCTCCCTACTAGTCTGATGATCTACCCATCTCCTGCTTTTCTCTCTGTTTTTATTTGGCTCTGTCCTCTTTTCTCTTCACCTATTTGTGCCACTTAAATACCGAAAAACTAAAATGTAATCATCTGAATGACTCAATGTTGCAATAGCTTAAAAGTGGTGCATTTACTGTCAAACTTACTTGCTTGTGTGCTGTTTGCTAACTTTTCTGTTCCCCAATAAATGCTGTTCAAACCACAAGCATCACACATCTAAATGTACTGTGTGACTGTGAACTTACTTTCATGATATGTGCCATTCAATCCAACCTTTGTTGTGTGTGAATCACTTCAGAGATTATGGAGAACACATATTAGAAAGCCCCCAGTGGTCAAGGACATTTACATTTAGGTAGCTGTGCACACACAACACAGTCAGTGTGCTGTCTCTTTGTTGTATGAGCATCACTTGAATTACCTCTCTCCACTGTTTTCACTGAGTTCAGCTTAGCATAGCTCTCACTCTTTTGTAGGTTATAATTAGCGCCTGTGTGGCTTATTATCGCCTTCAGTATGTGTCTCACCTTTACAGCAACACTTAAACTATGCCAAATCCACTACAATCTATAATTCACATGGGAAACTACAATCACTTTATCTTATTGCATCAAATAATAGAAAGACAAGCCTAATCAGACTGCAGTATCTTACCATGCGAACTGACATACTGACTACAGTGAAATATTCTGATGTGATCATCCAGGCTGAAGAGCTACTTACCAAAATTTAGAAGATGCTACATAATAATGGATTGAAGTTTTTTTTCCAGGACAAGGAAGAAATTGTATCAAATAGTATCTCCAATATGAAAATAGTTAAAAAACCACAGTTTTTATATGCATATATATATGTGCTTTAAATATTTGTGACTGAAGCTATAATGGGGTTAGTGATGTGTTTTCAATGTCAACAGCAACAAGCCCAACACATGTTTGTGTATCCCATAAAGATGTCTTTGCATTTTTAAATTTGGGTCTATGCCAGATTATGTATATGGCTAAATACAGGCATGTTATTTTTATTCTTATTTATTTATTTGACTATTTTCCCCGATGCTGTGTGTGATCTTAAAAAAAAAAAAGGGGGAGAGAGAGAGAGTCTTGTTTCAAACTGGGAGTGAATCACTTCTTATTTTTCGCTCAGCAAAGTGTTCTTATTGTTCATTTTTCAAGACCTTTGCTGTTTTAAACAAAGGTATGACCACATTATTTTGATTAGATTTACAGTTTAAATTTTGAAAATTGTGTTTTTAAATTGAACTTTCATATGTCCTGTTTTAATCCTTGTTCGGTGCTGTGTGAGGTTCTGGCTCTGATCTCAGCAGTCAGTTAAATTGATCTTTATGCAGTCTTTTATTTAAAGAGCAGTTTTTAAATCTCCCCCTGCTTTCACTCTCTCTCTCTCTCTGACACACACACACATAGACACATATGTACACACACACACACACACACACACACACATCACCACACAAACAACATATCTGAACATCTCCATGTTCCATTCAACCCACCCACCTTCTTCAATAATAACCCGAGGCTTAACCCCAATCACGGCATACAGCTGTGTGTGTGTGTGTGTGTGTGTGTGTGTGTGTGTGTGTGTGTGTGTGTGTGTGTGAGAGAGAGAGAGAGAGAGAGACAGAGAGACAGAGAGGAAAGATTTTTCTGCAATGTGAATTGGCCTGCAGAGAATTGGATTGGAAGGGGAAGGTGGGGGTCTACATCAAGGCTTTTATGTCAGCTGAAAATGACTTGTGGTGTGTGGGGGTGTTGTGTGTGTGTGTGTGTGTGTGTGTGTGTGTGTGCGTACACCTCACATGACATGTTCTCACCACAGGATTGTTGGTCACTTTTAAAAACCAATGTCAGTGTGTGGGGGTTTGAGGGGAGGGGGGGCGGAGGGGCGAGGGAATTACATCACAAGTGTCAACATGAACTGTAAAAGCTTGCATGTTTAAAGAACATGAGAAACTCTAACATTCAGACTCTCACCACTGACACTGTTGACCTGGACGGTGTTAAAATTCATCTCCTGGAACTGTTCCTCAGCACAATCAATCTTCATTGTTCCCAAAGGTGAACACACAGGCCTCTCTAAATGATTAGAAAACATGTCTAAAATCCCAAACAGAGCCAGTTTTAATGATAATCATTATGTCATCACAAATACTCATATACAGCTCATGGAGTCCGGTCTAATATTTCTTCATAATGCTGACAGGTGAAGCCCTCAGAGAATTAATTAACGTCACAAACGAATATGTGTAATAGCCCCTGCAAGCGATGTTGTCAAATAATGTAGGATTTAAAAAAAAAAATGCTCTGTAAGCAAACCGGTGCTTTAAAGGGGCCAAATGGCAGCTGAATCCTGATAACTGACTCAGGAAGAGTCACGCACCCCCTCCTCTGATACTGCTGCACACAGATAAACCACATTTGGAAAGTGTTTATGACTGCTGGGGCAAAACATCCACAGCTTTGTGAATAGGACCAGAAGTCGAAGCAGTTGAAGTGATAATGTCACCTAAATGGGCAAAGGGATGCATGTCTATTTCTCTGAGTGAGGTAGCTAAATGAATTAAATTAGATTAATGTGTAAAAAGAATGCTTGTCGCACCTTCTTTCCTTTTATACACAGTGTTATTGTCTTTTTTAAAAGGCAATAAAAATAGATGTTACAGACATTCATTAGCACTGCGACCTTACTCTTACAATACAAGTGTCTTTCCTCAATGACCACGTTTTCATTTCCACACACAACCACAAAAATTTATCATTCTACAATAATACATTAGAAAATGATACGAAAAAATCAATGAAAATGCAGGAAGAATGAAGGAAGGAGGGCAATGGCTTGTTAGTGTTGCAATTTATATATTAGACAATTCTGGCGCCTGGAATTAAGTAGATTAAGCAATTTCCAAGAAACTAATAAAGGTCCGCCATAATTTACTAAATTATCTTGGCTTTAGTCGTAGATCATACAGAGGAATATTATACTACATCACATTAGACATAATGCGCAAGGGTAGCCATTTCTGATATCTACTTATCATGGTGATAAGATTGTTCTGTCGTCCAGCAAATAATGAAGCATTTGCAGTATTGGAACCTGAAACCGATGCTTTTGTACAATCACATAGTGCTTTAATTATGGCATTACCAAAAGAGCGCTAGGTGTAGACAAAAAAGAAAAGGACAAAAAAAAGTGTTTTTCCATCTGCATAATTTCTCTAGGGTATAATATACTGTTAGTGCGATTAAAGTTTTGCCTTAGTCCAACTACCATTTCTGCTGGATATCAATGAAGTCTCAAATCTGGTATCTGGCAAACGACAGAATATGCATATAGTAAAATTAAAAAAAATCTCTCCACGTTTGTCATAGAGCGCTTTATATAAGGCAGGTGTTCCATTTCTTCAGGTGCACATGGTCGTCTCTACTTCAGCAAGACTCACTCCAAATAGATGCACACACATACACACAAGTACTACGCCTTACAGCGGCACATATACATGCCTGTGGCAAAGTTGTCTTGGTGATCTCATGAGTTTTTGGTAGAAAGCAGGTGCTCATGAATATTCAAGAAGGAAAATGGTCCAAATGTCTGCTTTTCAACCTAATGAACATTACCCATGTGCATGCAGGCATGTATGTGCGTGCGTGGGTGGAGGTATATAGACTATATAGGGTTGTGAAAATATGACAAATGTGTGTGTATGTGTTGCCTCGTATTAATGTCGCAGCCATTCTGACGGCAGTTTAGCATCAAAACGACATCTTCTCTGCTAGCGTCCTGTCTCTCATCAGTATGCATGGTCGCTCTCACCATGGAAAACACAATTTCGCAGGAATCTTAAAGTTAATGCAAGAATGTAGGAAACTGTAAGAGTTTTCTTTGTGCGAGCAACGCTGCACTCTCACATATCATAAGGTTATTTCCCTCCGTTACGCATCCAAGAAACAAGGTATGACGGTATGAATATCCCACGATCTGAAATGACGCCCTGTTCAACTCTTTGCTAATCTGGTCTCATCTGCCTACTGTGGATGGAGGTCTCCTTGAGATCCTTTTTCTAACCATTTGTTAAAAAAAATCCAGCGACTGCTCAAAACACACTCAAAACAAATGCAGAAAATATTAATGTTACCTTACTTCTGACTTCTGTGCATGTACATTTGTTCTCGAATATATAAATATAATGCCTAAAAAATGTATTCTTTGAAGTGCTTATCACTGAGGTCACCTGTGTGTTGGCTGTAGTATAAATACACTTGAAGATCCAACGTCTGTCAGTATCATGAAGAAACCTCCACCATGAAGCCAAAAATACGCTCCAAACAACTATGCTAACTAAGCGACCATGCAGATCCTGAGCTACCCGTCATTTATGGATTTCTTTATGCATTTATGGATGGTAAGCGTTTAGCTGAATGTAGCTGTGTGTTTTGTACAGTATGTGTGTGTTTGTGACTTTGAACGCTGATGGGAATGAAGACAACCGCCGTTTTCCCTCTCTTCCGACCCTCTTGTTTTTCTTGTTAGTGGAACACAGAAATAGAGCTGTTTCCTTAATCAACATGAATAATGGAATGCTTGTTTGTTTTCACTGTAAACATCAGGAAATCATGTCTGTGCTCCACACGTGTGTGCGAGTGCTAAGTCTTGCGTGGCAATACGTTATGCATGGCAGTCACAGCACAAATGAAATTGTGATTAATCATTGTATTTTAGAGTTGTGTGTGATTGAGGTCTGTGTGCAGATGTGCATAAATGTAGATGATGTAAACAAAAATAAGTGTGGGATAACTTTTATTAGAATGCTTTGAAGATGGCACACTGGCTATTTCTGGTCTGTGGTGAAAAAAAGGAACACTTGCAGGGTTTTGTGTGTGTGTGTGTGTGTGTGTGTGTGTGTGTGTGTAGATTTAACACCAGTAGATTCACATACAGTGAAGGTGCGAGCATGCTGTGTCTAATCCCCTCCACGGAAAACTGAGGTGTGTTCGTGTGATTGTTCGAGTTCAGGTGCGTGCAATGTATCTATTTATGTTTCTCAACGCACAGCAGTGAGATAATGTGTGTGTGTGTGTGTGTGTGTGTGTGTGTGTGTGTGTGTGTGTGTGAGAGTGGTAAGCGATCGCCAGTAGCCTGAAGAGCACTTTGTCTCTTTGGGTGGGGTTTAGTAGGAAAGCTGTATCTGTCTCTTTTCATCTTGGAGTGTTGGACTTCTTCCCTCTGTCTCAAAAACACTTTGTCACTTTACCATTTGGTATAAAAGCTTTCTGTCGGTGTCCCTTTCATCTCTCCATTTCTGTCAGTTGTCTTGGTGTCGCTCCCTCTTTCCTCAGCTTCTTGTTCCCACGTGCTTCCCCTGACTCTGCCTCTCTTTTGACCATGAAAAGTGCACCTCTGTACTCTACAAGGGCCCATTATGTGCAAACCTATATTCAAAAGGACTCAAGCTCATGTTTGTTCATGGTTTACCTGCACAGTTTCTGCACTCTGGGGATCCATTAAGTCGGCCACTTAGCTCCACATGTCCATTCACACAAATTTGCATATACGAGCAAGGCTACTCAGGTTGAGTTTATTCAGTCTAAAGGAGCTGCTCCAGGTTTAAAAGGAGCCGCAACATCAGTCGTCATCCGTTAAGGGTGTTTTCAGGCTCACTCAAATACTTGGGCTCAGATTAATGTTTTTGTTTTTGCACACAAGTATCCTTTCACACCGTAGATCATTTATGCAGCATGCATCTATGGTTTACACAATCTACAACATGTCCATGAAACATGATTTACGTACACGTAGATACATTTACTTTAGATTGCTGTTGCACAAATCATATATATATACACACAAATGTACATATATATACACACACACACACACACACACACACACATATATGAAATATATATGTATATGTGTATATATATATACACAAATGCTGTATATTGCCACAGTCATACTGTATTTGCATGTTAATAGAGAAATCTTTAAATGTGCATGTATATTATGCACATCAAATTGTAATTGACTGACTAGACATTGATCTCCTGACATTATTTAACATTATTCATTTAATCTAAAAAGGTAACTGTTAAACATCTTTGCTAAAACAAGACTTTCAGCTGTCTGAATTTTGTACTTTTAACAAATCCAAACTCTGCAGCAGAAACCCCTGTTTGTTAAAACAAAATGTGTCTGAGGACAGCTCTCTGTTGGTTCACTGGCAATCCTCCACATAATCACCATGAAAAAAATGTGCTACAGAGAAAGATAACAGATGGACAAAAGAGAAAATATTTTAGAAGAAAGCTTGTGATTAAACTGCACAAACTTGACAAACATGATATACAACATAAAAACTGGCAACTATAAGTTGTTCTGTACCATCTAACAATGGGCTGTCCCTCTTGCACTTCATGCTTTTGTTACATTAATGTGACAACATGCTTTATCTGCTAAGCAAGCCATAAGTCTTTCTTAATATGCACTGAGGTGTGTTCATTAGGCTTTTCATTTTTAGACAATGACTAAAATATGGACGTTAGACAAAACAAGGAAAGGAAGGAGGACATTTTGTTTATATGCCATATCATATGGTGTGTTGACTAGCAGGAAAAAGTGAGAGAATGATGGGTACAGTATACGTAACTACAGACAATTCAAAGTGTGATCTTAGCTAAATTTACTGTGCTGTGCAAGACAATTTCTAACAGTAAATAAGCGTGCACATGCTTGAGCATATTTCTTCCCAACATAGCGCAGGAACAATCTTCTTCATGACGATAAAAGTGTACATTTAGCACATTTAAATTTGATAATTACTGCTTGTAATTGCTGTATTGTTTTTCCTCTCTAAGTTCCTGTCTTGAATGACCATGCAACTGAAATAATGCCATTTGTTCAGTGGTGTGTTTATAACTGAGTGAAGAGTATTTTCATTCCAATACAGTGCAAAGGCCATCATGGGACATATGAACATGGACATTTAAACATAAAATGGCAAAAAATTAAAATAACCTAGATGCAGATTTTCATTGTGATGCATGGAACTGATAAGAAAAGAATAAAAAAAAAATCAAATATTCACAATAATGTTTATATATAGATTTGTGCATGTTTCATTTTTAAACCCGAGAGTATTCTATCAATACACCTTGAACCTTAGAGCTAATGTCAGAGAGCAGAAACGTAGCACTGGGTGTTCGAGGGAAAGGGGTGAAAATATGAAAATAACTTTCCAAATCATCTTGTGACTTGCCAGGAGGTCATATATCCCTGGCTCACCATAACTGTGTTGGACTAGTTCCACGAAAGCAATCCCACAGCTCTCAGACTCAGTGGCATTAGAGAAACTATGTGTGGTGCATGCAAAGAGAGCAAAACATGGAAATTTATTCCAGGAGAGGACAGTCCGAGAATATGAAGGGTGGACGGGACAGAAAAAGCTAATCAAAACAAAAGCTTGCGTGTCAGGACCTGGCAGTGTTTGGCAAAAGGTAAACCCTCTCCTGTGCTTGTCTAGTTTAAAATCTTTCGAGGCTTGAGATGAATGCTAACAAAGATGTGGCCACTCAAACTGTCCGCTGCTATTTGTGCAGCTTTTGATCGCCTTGCACTCTTAACGACATCAGTGAGTGAACTTGTGTGTTTTCAGTTCAGACGGTTGGATGTGAAACACTGAACCGAGGCCATTATTCACCTACTGCAGCTGAATCAAGCACTGCTTGTACTTACAAAGCATCTTCTAACAATGAAATCTATGTGGGAAGCTCCTGTGCGACCAGACGCAGGGTGAACAATGAAACATGTGCTTTTGCAAAATGTGTTTTAATAGAATTACAAACATGACAAATTTATGATTCAAATAAAATGTCTCATTGCGCCGTCAGTTCCCAGCTCTGTCCTCATGCACAAACATGTCTACTGACGCACACAAACACACACACGCACACACTGTGCTCAATTAGTTATTTCCGGAGGTACTGGGGAGCTAAATGCCAACCATCCGTCAGTGGTCTACTGTGTGAACCCCCCCCCCCCCATTCTCTCTCTCTTAACCTCTTCCTCTCGTCTCATTTTCTTTTTCTCTTCCAGCTTTATGTCTCTCATTCCCTGTCAGGTCGTCTCTCTCGCTCTTCATTTATTCGCTCCGTCCTCCCATTTTCCTTTTCTCTAATCCATCCTGACACTCACATCATTCACCTTCTCTCTCACTCTCTCTCACCATCATGTTAGAGTAACTCCACCTCCATCCCTCTTTCTCCACCTTCCTCTCTCACCTCTTCCACATCCCCCTCTCTATGACTGAGCACTGACTGTGAGCAGTAGGAGGAGCCGCTAACCTTTCATGACCTTTATCTGCAGTGCAACAAGCTTTCTCCATCTCTGTGCAGGTATTTATCCTGATGAATAAATAATGACAATTATTATTATGTATGAACAGGAAATAGCCCCTATCATTTAAAACCCTGTTTAATGGCCAGCGCGGGTGCAAAATTCAAGCACAGTACATCAACAGTTTAGAAGAAAAAGAAAAATTATAGACAAATAGACAAAAGCTGGTTTGCGCATAACTTCATTAATTTTGCCTCATTTGCATTTCATGCATGAAAGTATCTATTTCACAGAGTTTTGGCCTCAGGACTTGGCCCTCTGCTCAAGCGCCGAATATCTGCTTGTATAATCTCTCACAATCAGGATGATAATTTCCCATAGTATGATTATATACTGTATACAGCAAGTAGCACTGTGACCTCTAACCTGTGCCTGACAGACCATCGGCGTTAAGATACAGACAGAGTTAAATGAAAGTTCAATGAAAAACCTGAATAGCAAACGCTTCCATACATGGCACGAGGCACCCGTCCATAGTTTCATGAGAAATTAATATAATATGCAAGGGCTCTCACAGTCACCAGATCTTATTGCAACCACAGTAAACACAAATGGAAGGTTTGGGGCTGACAAGAGAGACTGTGCTCTCCATGACGATCATCAAAACAGCAAATGAGAGAATATCTTTGAGGCAGCGGTGTCTTTATGTTGTTTTTTCTTTAATCTGTCACCCATCTGTAACCACTGAAGCCTAAAATGACTTTGTCTCCATTTGCCGTGCTTTGGTGCCTCTCTGTATGTCAGCATGCATCTTGTATGTCTACAGAAGGTCTCATCAGCTGCTGTGATGAGACCGGGGCTTATGTGGTTGGTGTAAATGTCCAGGCCTGGACCAGAATTGCCACAAATGTTGACACCTTACTCGTTCTCCAAAAGTCAATCTGCCACTAAACCACCTGAGAATGTTGTCTTTCTAAGCACATCAATGAGGGGGTGGGAAAGAGACCAACATGGCAAAACCAGTTGGTGGTGTGTGACCTATTGATAGGACTTGCCACATCAGCCTTCTACAGATGGATATGATGGGTGAGACGCTCTGTGCCCCCTTCATTTTCAGGCTACCCCTCTGCTACAAGGACGTCTTGATCAGGAAATGGGCCATATAGAGAGTATTTGCTCCTTGACAGCCCTCCATTCGTCACTGCATTTCCATCCTCAGTGCTGACGTCAAATCTAGACGCAGGCCATCACAAGACAAAATGCTATATTGTCAGCACCCTCGCATCATGAGACTCGGCTCATGCGGGTGGAGCCCCGTAGCCCATTGTCCCCTGTGGTTTTCCTTGAATCAACTCAGCCATCCATGCTTGGGGGTGGCTGCATTTGCCACATCTGATATGCCTCCTGTTGGTGAGGATCGAGCAGGAGCAGTTGGTGAGGAGGACACACATGACAGGAGTGACTCAACTAATGATGCTGTCACCCTGGCCAGCTCCTTAGTTCTGGAAAGTGTTTTCTCAGATGAAAGGAGCAATCGGCCAGATGACAGTTGGGGGCAGCCACTTTTGGTTTGAGCACCAAATGGATCAGACTGGAGCTTTTAGGCTTCTTTCCCCATTTGAAGATCTAAAGTACATTTGCTCTGTCCACCATTTCTACCTAGAAATCTAAATTAATGGACTTCAGTGTCTTATGGTAAAAAGAGAATTTCTTCACTGTCCTTTTCAATTAGCTCCACATTATTTTACTCCAGCCTCTACTGGACAAAGGCTTGTTGCATTCTACTATCAGGTGTATGTGTCATTTATTTCCTCTTGTCAATTTAAGTCTAGCAAGAGCCCTGTGTTCAGTTACTTTATCTTAATATGCTTCCTGCAGGGAGTGAGGCCAAGGACAAATCCCCTCAGTGGGAGCTTCCGGTGGAGCTCAAAGCTCTCTGGAGTCCTCTTTGAGCAAATCGAGTAGAATTCATTTAAAGTCCCCTCTTTTCCACTGGCTTTAACTTCAGCCAAAAGGGTGAGTAATTTCTACACCAGTCCACCACCAGTCCACCCAAGTCACTTGTTAGATTGAGGAAACTGGTTTGTTTGTTTTTGCCGACAGTGACCATGGGGAGCCACTGGAAGCAAGCCCCTGCTCCCAAAAATCTACATCTTGCTTGACAGGTTGCCCACTCTTACAATATGTCATGAACAGGCTTCTTTGCAAGCATTGTGTATCCTGACTCATCCTTTTTGGCTGAGATCATCAGGCATTCTTTCAGGTTCCCTCCACCTCACCCTAGGAAGAGATAGGAGAAACTGCATTGCATATTTTCAGGGGACAGAAGTGTTGCAGCCTCTCTGAGACCTTCCTGATCAGAGCGTATTCTTGTCTGCTGTGGTACTGCACATTTTTCAGAGTGCTGCACTGTAAAGGGCACTGATCAAACCTCCGGAGTCGTTCGAGGACGGTTCCTGTGCTCTCAGAACTAGAGTTACAACCAAATCAATGAGGTTAATTATCATATGTAAATCAATATATTTTAGCATTTTTGCACCATGTTTCAACAAGGGATCACAGAAAGGAGAAAGTGCACAGGTGAGGTGACACATGGCATCATTACTGTGCGTGTATCTAAAGGTTGATTTTGAGCGTGTGTGTGGATGTCAGCATTCAGTTGATAACTGCTGCATATAGTTCGAAAAACAGCGGTAATAGTATGTGCACAGTTCACAGTGTCTCGGCCCTGCAAGGCAAATTCACTGAGGTGTGTTTTTGTGTGTGTGTGTGTGTGTGTGTGTGTGTGTGCGTGTGTGTGTGTGTGTGTGTGTGAGACAGAGAGACTAACAGCACATGTAGCCAAATTGGCAGGTGCACAAGAATGTTTAATGTTATATAATTTAGCAAGGTTTCTTGTGACCTGGAAAGAAACAATGCTCATGTTACACCTTCGAAAAGAAAATGAGCCACGCCACTGCAGTGTGTGTGTGTGTGTGTGTGTGTGTGTGTGTGTGTGTGTGTGTGTCTGGGTTGTTCTCTACCACAGAGTAACTAAGCCAACTCAGAGAGGGAGAAACGAGGAGCAGGGGAATGCAGTGAAGGAGATAAATGTTTTTTATTCAAAGGAGCCCAGCCTGTGGCGCCGTGCTCCTTCTCTTTTTTCCTCTCGTTTAATTAAGAAAGCAATCCCTCCTTCCCCTGAGCTTCCTCACTCTTAGTCTCACTCGTTCTGGTGGAAGCCACGTTTAATAAATGATCATGATGATAATGGGGGGTGACAGGGAGTGGTGTGTGGGTGTACATGCATGTGTGTGCATGTGTGGCTGTCAACACCACTCTAACACATATAGCAGCCTTGCTACAGTAACACAGAATTAAGCTTTTATATGTGACACACTGAATTAATTGTGCTACATACAGTAGAGGAGATGAAGATGTACTTTATAATAACAAGCGAAGCTGCAGCTAAATCATTTTCATGGGATCAACATTTTTTCATTTCTTCTTCCCACTTACTTTCTGGCACTGCTTGGTGCTGCCTTGCAAACACCACTGAAGCAGTATTTTGTCATATTTTATCATTCTGCAGAAGAAAAATGAAGCAAGCCAAGTGTATGGGATGTTCCTGTATGGAGTACAATGGTTTTATACCTGAAGTGGCTTTACTGAAATTGAATTTTAATGCTTTTGCCATTACATTTGATTCCATCAAAACACTACAGGCTGTGTTCATACCAGCGTTTTGCTTCCCTCGAGGCTCCCTGGTTTTACTTCACTGAGGAAGTGCCTCATATCTTCCTGATGTCTGTCATTTCCATCTCACATTCAGGAATCCATGAACTGGTCTGCTTCGTAAGCAGCCATTGTGGCTCTATAATTACAACTTCCTCCTTTGCTACGGTAATAATTACCACATCCACTCGATGGCTTTCTCACTTGAACATTCTGGGGCACTTGGTGAAACGACTGATTCTGCCGCTCCTCTAGAAGCAGTCTGCAGCATGAAGCTCACACTGACATCTGACAACATCATGTTATTAAAACGGGATTTCTATCATGTAAGAAAACAGTGAAGCCGCTAATTGTTAGGTAAAAATAAAAATCATTGCAGAACTGAAAAACAACCCTCCAATGACAGATAGTGACAGTGACAGATACAAATTACACATGAGTGTATTAAACTACTGAAGGCTGAACTCAACTATTAAAAATGGAGCCTTCTGTGTGCTTGCCTGCATAACGTCACTGTCACATCAACACATTTTGTCTGAACGTGGGAACTGTCGTGCTTTGTGTAGGTCAGCTCGATAATCCCCTACTGTGAATAACTCTGAACACCAGAAAATGGCTGCAGATGGGAGCTGTTACATCAAGTGAAAGAAAAACATGAGCAGAGGAAACCCTCCACTTACAGTATGCTGCTATGGTGCAACATATTAATACACAGTGGGGCATGTGCCTTAAGTAGCTAGCAGCTAGTTAGAATTAGTGTTTAAGAACATTCAGAAGCTTGCCTGAGGTGTTTTATTCTAACATTAGCATCCGTGTGTAAAAAGGACTTAGCTGTGGTTAGTGTGGCTTCACAGTGCTATAACATAAAGGCACTGGGGTGAATGGGCAGAGTATGGCTGCCCTACAACTGATACATGCTGACATTTGCTGGGGGTGGAGTATTGGCAGCAGTGGTTTGTGACAGGGGAGAAGGGGAGCTAAGATGAAAGACGAAGCCAAGAATAGGGAGGGCAATAAGTGGAGTAAAGAGAAAAGCAAGTAGCATAGGATGCATAGGCATGAGAGGAGTAGAGCTGCAGAAATGAGTCGAGAACATAGCAGGAGAAATTTGAACATTTGGGACAGAGAAGACAAAGTATGAGATGGGAGAATGTGAATAGAGATAAGATGAAAGGAAAGGGTGGCTTAAAAAGGGGGAGCAAGAGAGTTGAAGACAAAAGGAGGGAACAGGACCGAATAAAGAGAACAAAACAGGGTAGAAGCAGGAGCGGGATAATGGAGAGAAAAGTGGACCAGGGCATTGGAAAGTAGAAAATGATAGTTGAGAGAAACAAGGAGAGGAATGGGAAGGGAAGAGATGAAAGAAGTGGTTGGGAAGGGGAGAAAAAGAGAGAGGAGTGAAGCAGTAGAAGTAGGAAGAAAGCAATATGAACGAAAGCAACCCGCCAGACAAGAACGCTGATATTGATTCAGCAAATTAGGTTCCATGAATAAATTATTTTTCCTTTTTTTCCACACTCAATTCCACTGTTTTTATATGCATTTATGTGGCATCTATGGTACGGTAAAGGTTTGATAAAGATTGTGTTTACAGTCAAAAAAAACGCAAACTTGTGGACATCCATCCACCATCCTCTTCCATCCTACTTCCTGCATCAGCAGTGAATGTTAGCACTGGACATAATTCATCATGTGTACAATCTTCCAACATGTGTGCAATTCCTCAGGGTACTGGGCTGGAAATAGCAGGATAGATGTAGAATTACCAGGGGATCTCATGTGATTGAAACACAAGTGTGTTTTGTGCAGTGCATTCACATGGGACAAGCAAAGTTACTCGAACTGTAATAATGTAATGTCATGTATTAATGGTGACATTATGCTCTGGCTATGATGTGGAGTCTCTGTGTAACACCCAGTTCTTGAACAACGGGAGCAATGAGCCTCCTGAATTTGCACTCAAAATGCTGTCAAAAAAAAGTGGAATCAGTAGACAAGAGGAGGAGAAAAGGAAAGATAATGTTGGGAGAAGTGACAGAAGAGAAAACTGCAATAACAAGGACAGACGGAACAGGAGACAGTGACAGTGACTTAGGTAAAGAAATTATAGTGGGACAAAGTGAAGGAGCAAGAGAAAGGCCAAAGAAGACAGAGGGATGTCCCTGGCTCTCTGTGCCCCCGTCTAATGAGTGTTCATTGCAGAAACATATTTTATTCATCCACTGCTTCACTTCCTCTCTCACATCCTTTCTCCCTCTTCTTGCTTATCATTTCCTTTTTTCCATGGTTGCTCCCAGGCTCCAGGACTTTTTTTTATTTTAGCATTTGTCTCATACCTGTTTTTTTTTTATTATTATTATTCTGCATCTCTTCATCTTTTTGCCCTCTCTCCTCCCTCCTTTGCTCGTTCTCGCCCTCATATTGCTGCCAATTACTCTAATTCCAGGAGTCATGTCAGGCCCGTGACATACATATGGAAGACAGGGCGTACATACAGTAAATGGAGCAGGACAGATGTGCTGCTGCACTGTGGAATCGGCTATTGAGTCCAGTCACGTAAACATGCAGCCATAAACATGCATAAATACATCAACAAATACACAGAAGCAAAGCTCACTTTTTCTGCTGCTGTGGTCACGTGTCTTCATCCCCGTCTTTCTCGTATTCCCTCACACAAACAAAACCAATGCATGTGAGAAAACGCAGCACTATGCTAGACAGAGTGCAGTGACAGTCAATTGAATGGGGTCGCTGCAGGGTTGTACTTTATAGGGAAAATACTCTACTGGAGACTTCAGACAGCGTGAAACCAGTCTCAAAAGCAATATGTAGCAGCCACTCTCTGGACAAGTTGGAATAATGGAGCTGTTGTTTTCAATGGTTGATAAACCAAACCTATTACATTAACTCTACAGCCTCCCTGGAGACTGAACAACAAAAACTGAAAAAGTATCATCCAGCAACTAGAGGCAAAAGGAAAAAAATGAAATAAAATTCAGTCACAACAGGAGCCAAAGCAGTTTCTGACACAGGTTAAATTGTACAGTGAAGGGGGAAAAAAAAGACAATAAAAAGGCAGAAGATTGTCTGTCGTGTTGTGTAATCCTGTGATGTGCAAGTTGGGCCAATTAATGCGAGTGTTTGCATGAGTCAGGAGAAATGATTCACATGTTCGTACCAGTGCACACGCAGCTGTGCGTCGCTCTTTGAGCCAGCTCAATGCGATGCGACTTGCTCGATCACTCACAAAAACAAGCGAAATGAATTGAGAGATTTTTCTCAATTCACTGAAAGAGTTTCAAAGAGCCGTCTCCCTGGAGGAGAAGCAATCACCGCGGCAGAGTCTTTGCCACTAATGTCTGACTGGCATTAGGGCCAATTGTGACCGAAAAACAGACAATAGACTGTCTGTGAAACACGGCTAAATTTTCCCCATGATTCAATTTCTTGGTAAACACAGGCACGGGGGGAGGGAGAGGGGCTGTGGGTTTTGGGCCTTAGCTTCACTGTGAGCAACTGTCACTACTGAGGGCAGCCTCACTCTTGTCTTTGTGCTGATTTGGACCCAATCAAGCGCACATATCTGTCTCTTGATGAGACTGGCCTGATATCATCCATGCAGACACGCAACGGCAAAATCAAGAGTAAGGCAGTATAAGGCACACCAGCATGACTTGAATATCAACTCACACTTAACCTTCACATACTTAAATTCATCAATAATTCCACTAAATTATTCAAACCTCTGTCCGTCGCTCTCTCTGTCCCCGTCTCTCCCTCTCACTCTGGTACAATGACGCCCTGTGGGCTTCCTGTGCTGACAGGAAGAGAGCTGCTTTTCACAGCCGGCCAAGACACACAGCTGAGCGGAAGACGATCCCCTTTCTGAGCCCGTCTCCCCCTTCCTCCCCCTCAACCCTTCCCCCATCACTTTCTGGATCCCACTTTTACTCTCATTTTTCCCCCTCTGTCTTGACCATCCTCACAACTACCTCCCCCCACGGTTTCTCTCCCTGAATGAGCTCGCTCACTATCTGAGCGAGGGCGAGTATCTGCTTAATAGCTCTTGTTCTGCTCATTTTCATTTGCTTCTTCCCAGTCTGAACATTAAATCTCCTCTCCTCCCTCGATCACACGCCGCACAGACTCTGAGATTCTTTTTCTTTGTCTGTCCCTCCAAGGAACACTCCCTGTGAAATTCCCTGTCACTCTTTTGTGGACCATCATTACATTTCCCAAGTGACATTTAAGCAGCTTCTCTTCCTTCAATTTGTTTATCTCAAATCTCCTCCCTCCCCCTCGGTGTCTGTGCCCTGCTCCTCTCGGTTTCCTATGTGCCCTATCCTTCTTCCTTTCTGCTCTTAAAGCGTCTCTTCTCCCATCATCCCTCACCTCTTATTTCCTTTTTTCATCACTTTGTCTTTGCGGTCTTGTTCTCTCATCTCATTCATCTCTTCTTCTGCCTGTCATCACTTAACTTCCCATAAATCTCTGTCTCATGCCCTTTCCTTTCTGTGTGGACCGATGCAGCTTCATGCATTTCAACATGGACCTGGGTTTTTTTTTGTTTGAATTCAAAGACGCATCTGTGGAACATGACAATTAATTAATTACAATACAGCAGAGAAAATGACTGCCAAAAATACAGATTAAAGCAAATAATCTAAATTAAGAGGTAAAGTAATGAATTAATTTTTAGTATTAAAAAGGCTCAAGGATTTTAGAAAGTCGACCAATTAGTTTTTATGATAATGATAATATTTTGCTAGCAGGATCAAACTGTTAACAGGATATTCAACCTGCATTTCATTAGAGAACATTTTTTTCTTCCTTTACCAGAATTGTGTAATGGCGATAAAGTACGTCCATGAGTAGATATGAGTTTACAATTAATTACATTCTTCCTTAGCATTGAAGAGGTAGCAGAGCGTACAGCAGTTCAAGACTGTCATCAGCCATTCATTGTGAAACTGCAACAGCCGATGGGGAAGCTCACCCGTCGACCAACCGACGGTGTGACAGACTGGGCTTATAGGGCTGGCCCTGTGTTGCTACTTTGGTCCCACCTAAAATGTGATTGTCCAATATAGGTTTTGAGAGGGTGTAAACACACTGTGACATCACCCATTGGTTTGTGGTCCACTGTTGTGAAGCCTTTGGCATTACGGCCATCACAATCTTAGCCAGACTGTTTCCTCAACTTGGTCGATCATGTGAGAAGTAGGCTCATTTTCTCATACCCTTACATCCAATCAGACTTATTTTTGCAACCGCTGGAGTCGCCCCCTGCTGGCCATACAAAACAACGTAGGTTTAAGACATTTGTGTATTAGCCACGATTTATGCTGTCTTTGGTTTTGAGTGAGTTTGCCCTCCAGCAGCCAAATGGTGAATGGTGAGTGTTACTTTCCTTATTTCTCTGTCTGTCTTCCATAAGAGTCAATAGACCCAGCTGGGATGGCACAGCGTGACAGTGGTGAGGTCCACGCTTTTGACTGACTGCTCTTACTTTACTCTCACAACTGTAACTTACAAAAAATAAATAAATAAATAAAAGCATGAAAAAAGCTCTATTTGCTGCAGAAGCGGTGCAAAGTCAGAATAATGGTGCTCCTACTGTGGCAGCGAGTTTGTGCCTATTGTGCCACATGTCTCTGAGCTCAAAGCTTGTTTGTGGCAGCGGTGTTACAGTTTGTGAAGAGATCTACCTCCTGCTCATGCACTCACCTTTTCTCATGCCCCCCCACTCACTTTTAGACATCAGGTGAGGCTGTTACTGTATCTGTTTTTAGGCTCTCAACCCCACTTTCCCTCTGGTTCGTTAAGGAGTGTGTCACAGCTCATGCGAGTCCTCCCTCACGTTGCATGATGTGCAGCAGACAGCTGCGAGCACTGATAGGTTGTCTTCTCAAGTGTCTAAAAGACAGTTTCAGTGATGAGCTTCGGTGCAGTGTCAGCAGCAGTGAGTGCAGTTGAACCTGGTTGGACATCTCTTTTCGCTGATTGTTGTCTCAACTGCAAAAGTGGCCAATTGCAGAGTTACCAGTTTGACAGTGAATTTTCTCCTCCAGCAGTCTCATGGAAAATGAGGCAGACATGCACAGCCACAGTTCCTCGAGAGCTTCTGAAAGATTAGGATTTGCTCGCTTTTCTCCATTTTATAGAATTGTCGACTGAACACCGTTGGAATATCTCAGTGTCGATAAAACAAATAAACGAACAAAAAGATGCTGAAAACTTTTTTAGCTCAATCAGCTTCAGTTCAGCTCAGTATTGTGTATTACCATGCTCCATTTACAGTTTAGAAATATTTGAATCCAAATGAGTTTTCAATTGTGGTTTTGCTGCTTATCTTGCCAGATTTTTGGATTTTTTGGTAAACTTTTAATACTTAGTCAGAAACTTAAATGTTGAAGAGAAAGCCTGAAGATTTGGAAACATGATTTCAGGGGCTTTATTAAGACATCACTTTGACTTGCGGTGGCTCGTGATGGGAATTTGTTTTTATTCATAACCTCCTATGACCTGGATGACTGAAAAAGACTTGAAAAAACAATCAAAAGATCAGTTCATAACTCAAATAACTCTGAGCTGTCAGTGCATTTTTGATGTGTGATAGGCTCACTGATGTTCATTGTTTTGCACTGTCTCTCTTCATACCCATTTCAAAGCCAACAGCTCCACAACTAGACACCTCACACATGAGCGTCCTTTTGAACCAACCACATCCACAAATACACCCTGACAGCCTCAACTTCATCCTGTGTCTTCCTTATCCCTCCCAGGACCCATCAAAGCCAGTCCTTTCTCCTGAACTCTCCCAGCTCACGGGAGAGCACAGGGGAGTAAATGTGTGATGAAATGTGTGTGCCAGCGCTTTGCACAGAGTCACTGCAAAATGCGTGAGTTCAAGTCTGATTGGATTCCGTTCACTGCGCTGAATACACATGCCAGACGTGCTTTCTGAAACAATCTCTCATACTTCTTTTCGACAGTATGTCTCACACATTCCTTTTTCTTTTTTTTTTGGATGTGAAGTACCTTGAAGGATTTGCTCACTCATTTACACTCTCTCAGACTTAGTCACATTTTTAGCAGGTTCTCCACAAGGAGAAGCTGTCCAGTCGTTGTCAGATCAATTATATACGCGCCAACCTGCACCACCTACAGGCAAAGATGCTACAGTGTGAACATATACATGCTGACCACTGCTTTTCCTTCACTCTGCGATCCATCTCATCCCAAACCATCGCAATAGGGTTTAGGTCATGTGATTGTGGAGGCCAGGTCATCTGATGCAGCACTCACATAGCCTGGAGGCGTGTTTTGGGTCACTGTCCTGTTGAAAAACAAATGGTGGTCCCATGCCTAAACCAGATGGGACAGCATGCGGAATGCTGTGGTAGCCATGCTGCTTCAGGCACGCCCACACCATCGCACATCCTCCTCCATGCTTCCACCACACATGCAGATGGCGTCCATTCATCTTCAAAGTTCAACTCATTAAACCAAAGTACAGATTTCCACTGGTCTAGTGTCCATTCCTTCTGTTTCGTGTCCCAAGTAATTTTCTTCTTCTTGTTGGTCTCACTCAGTCGAAGTGTCTTTGTAGCAATTCAACCACGAAGGCCTGATTCACACAATCTCCTCTTAGCAGTTGCTGTTGAGATGTGTCTGCTGCTTGAACTCCGTGAAGCATTTATGTGGGCTCTAACTTGAGGTGCTGTTAATTGGCGATTTCTGAGGCTGGTAACTGTAGTGACTGTATCCTCTGCAGCAGAGGCAACTTCTTTTCCTGTGGAGGCCCTCATTGTTGAAAGCTGCTGAAATTTTGCAGATTGATTGATCTTCATGCCTTAAAGTAATGATGGACAATCATTCCTCTTCACTTGGTGGAGCAGCTCTTGCAATAATATGGATTACTACAGTAGCTGAAGAGGTTGGGAAGTATACATAGTGTAGAATAGTTTGGGAAGGCCGTAATCGTTCATCGTTTCAATCGTTTCATGTCAGCTATTATTGGCCATGTTTTCACGTGCCTGTTGTTGGTACTACCAGCCATGTTTTCACAAGTTATGGGAATATCTGGGAAGATGGCAACAGTGGAAACAGCTTCTTCTTCTTCTTCTTCTTCTTCTTCTTTCTGTTTTGTAGCAGAAACAGCTGATCAGTCACATGAGATATGTTCACTACATCAGAACTTATTTGGCAAAAGTGTTTCCGTCGTCCATTTGCCATTCCATTAACACTTGATTGAAAAAGGAAAAAAAAAAAATTAGGAAGTTTTATGGAGTTTTGCTGTTTCCATCAAGCTTTTCAGATGCGATATTTTGAAATGGGCAGCTCTGAAATATCTAAGGTTAGATAAAAGTTTTTAATCTTATACAGTAGTATGAGTATTAATCAAGTTTTTTTATGTGCCTGACCATCAGATGAGGTAAGTGTTTGCGGAGAAGTCAGCAGATACATAGTTTTGCAATTCCTCTGATATGTAATTTTCCTTTAGTGTGACTGAATCTCTTACATCCTTCTCCAAACAAACGAACAGATTATACACTGTGACACACAGAATAAACTCCTCACACCCAGCAATCAGGAGAAAGTATGCTCCACTTAGCAAAGCTATTTTTCAGGTTTCAAATGCAAACTAGAAAACATCCAACACAGACGCTCAAGAAGCACTTATAAAAAAAAAAAAAAAAAAATGAAAAGGCAGAAATATGTGAGCGAGGTTTCAAGTATGGACACCAGAAACAGCCAGAACATAAGATACAATGAAACTCACTGAGCATTGGTGAGTATCTGCACATAATAATAACTGAAAATATGGTTGTTGTTTCAGTGTATCTGTACCTTCTGTCATGGACGCTATGGTATGAAGAAAAATGGATTCCACTGGCACAAAATGTAACTGGGATTTGAATGGGACAGCTGCCTTTAGTGTGAATGGCACATTGTCCATGTAAGGAATCACTTGATCACTTGAGACATGTAGTACAATATTGCAGCTGCACTGCAACTCTATAATAGCAATAGCAATAGCATTTCCTTTGAAAATACAGCAACAAAGAAAAACCATTAAACCTACAGTATGGGTTATTTTTGATGGCTGAAATGGGAGATTAAGGGAAAACATGTTTGTTTTTCTCACTTGGCTTCTCAATTGTGTATCCTTGTGGCAGCAAGACACGGTAAGTTATTACTGTCCTGCAAAATTTTGTTTAGAGTGACAAATGTTACTGGGGATACATGTACATAAAAAGAACAGATACGAAAAAGCATAAAAAAACATGAGCGGGGGCTGGGGGATGTGGTACCTATTAGGAGCAAGTGTAAATGGGAGGAGCAGAAATTATAGTGATTGAGTGGACAAGTGTGTGGGATGACAGGGGCACAATGGAAGAAAGGGATGGGGACAGAGGAGACAGGAGATATTACGAGAAAGTGAAGAAGTGAGCCAGTGGGAGAGGAGGAGATGGGAGAGGCAGAGGATGAGGGACAGCGGTGGGGAATGATGCAACGGGGAGGGATTGAGGCTCAGATTTGGGGAATGATAAGGGCAGAAGGAGCGTGAGCTGAGGAGAGATAAAGGGAGAAAGAAGGAAGAAGAAGAGAATGGAGTGAGTGAGCATGAGAAGGCAGAGGGAAGGATGAAAGGAGACAGAGGGAGGTCGTCAGTGTTTTTTATTTCATTCAGACAGAAGTGTCTCTGAGTGAGTCTCTTGAGGCTTACACACATACAGTATATACACATAAACACACACACACGCAGGCATGCACGCACGCACGCACGCACACACACACACACACACACACACACACACACACACACTCTGAATGTTTCATGGCTTCCATTTGCAAGATTACATCTTTCAATTAAGACAGAGATGGTTGTCTCTTGGTCCCTGTGAGTGTGTGTGTGTGTGTGTGTGTGTGTGTGTGTGTGTGTGTGTGTGTGATGCTAAGATGAAATTCTCTAAGAACATGCATTTACCCAGTGCCTCTCTAACAACAATTTCTAAAGTGTTAGCAAGTAAAATAGTAAAAATGCAAATAAAATGATTCCAGATGATCAATAAACAGTTAATCACAGATTACATTAAATAAGAATAGCAAACTGCAGGTGGTACCTACAATCCCGAGTGCTGACCTCCATGCTGTAGTCCTGTTCAGATAAAAAGTTATTGCCCTGATCTAGAAATCTGCATTATAAAATGGATTACAATAATATAAAGACAGAAGAACCAGGCGAGGTGGAAACCTAGTATATGGCTGCACAGTGTATGATCACTGTACTGTATTGTGGCCAAATTGCATCTGTCAGAGTGATGCAAAATCAGGGCATCACTAATGTCAGGTGACTTCATCCCCATGAATATCCAGTGAATGAATGTACAAAAACTGCACGGACATCCATTCAATAGTTGCTGAGACCAAAGTGCTGGACAGACCAACAGACCAACATCACCATCAACTGAACTGCTTCAGGTCTACAACCAGCTACAATTCACAATGAGCACAGCAATCTTAGAGAATGCATGAATGTCAAAATAACAAGTAAGAAGTGAGGCATATTTGTGTGTCTTTTTCTGACTAATGAAAAGGAGATGAAGTTACTTACAGAGGCTGCAGAGAAAAGTTTCAAACTTAGTGCTTGAGGGGGTTATAATTGTAGGATGCAGGGCAGTAACCAAGAATTAAAAAAAAAAAAAAAAGCTGAGATCATGACTGCAAATCGCTCAGACACAACCCTGCCGCCCTGTTTTGTTGATTCAGCTAACTGTTATACTGTTACACTGCTATGATTTCTATATTTTCCTCCTACATGAAGGTCTAAATTCAGCTTCAAAGCCTGCCAAGAATAGAATTCTTTATTTCATTATTTCAGTTGGCCTAAAGGCAGGCAAATTTAATAAGTCTAAAAATGTTGGAAATAGTCTGCTAAATACCCAGCAAGCAAAAGTTTTAATTATAGGATTTTAACTTCCTCCAAGTGCCTAAAACACCCAAATTCCAAAATTAAGGTCACGACTTCAATATCCTCAATGTTAGTTCCGTCACTGGCTGGAAGACAGAGAATGAAAGTCACAAAACAGTGACATGTCTCATTTTCTGCTGCCCTAAATGAATAATTTTAATGTTATTTGTCACTTGTATGATTTCATACGCAGTGTATATGCTCCTTGTGTTGTGATGGGTATTTTGCAGCTGTGTTACAGTCTGCTGCCGGAGCGTTTTTGAGCTGAAGTTTCACTGACAGAACACCTTCTCCATTTGAAGTTTTAATCCATCAAAGGAAACAGAGCGGGTTTCATTTCGTCTATAGCTCTCTTGTTCCTCTCTGGCAGTAACCTTGATAAGTGCCAGCGAGTTTAGAGACCAAGCAAAGGAATAATTTTTATTAACAGGAGCTGATAGCTAAAAAAAACTGGATTTGATACCTGATGTGAATTGGGATGATAATTGAAACGAATGATGCTGGTGTTTTCTTTCAAAACTACTGTTAATTTGCGTCACACAGATAAATGTGATTTTTATTATTACCTTGTCTTAATATCAGCAGCATCAAAGCAAACTGGAATATCTCCAACTCTCTAAACCGTGATCCTTTGAGAAACATTTAGCAGTGCTCATTAATAATTCTAACTTTTAATTTGTAGCATTTACATATTGTCTGGAATTTTAATGTCACTTCTGAAAACACATGTAGCACTGTGGTGTTTTCTACTCTGTGTACTCTTATTATATCACTGAGTTGGTGACTGCGTTATTACTAGAAAAATAAATAGTCTAAGTGTGTATATGGCCTCACTTTTGTCGCACCTTTAAACCCTTTCAACCTCACTAAAATTGAACCGCATAAAATAAAATACTTAAGCCACAAATGAATATATGAATTACTCCATTTTAGACCAAAATAATAAAGAAAACATTTCTATTTTCAAGTGCAAAATTTGAGGAAACACAGCCCTTAAAGGGGCTATAGAAAATAAAGAAAATATAAATGGGATAATCATAACTTATAACTGAAAAGCTTCGTGCAGTAGATAGTCCAGCTGATTGTTTGCTGCAAGAGTAGAGATTGTGAGGCTAACTTGGAAATATCAGTTTCTATGACTTCAGTCCTGGGTCATTTGGCTTACTTTGGTCTTTTGCTGAATCCAGGCAGAGCTAAATGGAATTTCATGTTGTTTGCCTAAATCTGAGGAAGGGATTTGATTTTTTTTGAGTAAATGTTGCTGCACAGCTCAGTGGGGCTTTGGAGAAATACAATGGAATACAAAGTTCAACCGGAGGTTCGCTGACATAATGTACAAATGGTCCTTGTTATGTCAAATGGCAAACAAAACCGATATTCAAAAAACGTTAAAATATTGATGAAATAAATCATTATAAGAAGATTTAAAACCAAGAATTAGGAATGCATCCACGATAGTTTTGTGACATTGATCCTCCTGTACTGTTTCTCCCTGTCAAATGGTTGAAGGATGGTTTTAAAAAGCTCCTTTTATTCAATCAATACGAAAAAATTATTTTGATCTAACAAAAATATTGTACCGCATTGTTGTCTGACTGTGTGTTCATTAAGTGTAATCATTTGGGACTTGCCCTTTTGGTTTTTCTCTCCTCACTGTTAATAAATTATTATCCTGAAGTGGGCGGGACCCCTGCTGTCTACTGAAAAGCTGCGATTGCAGATGGAAATAACACCTCTTGTGAATATGTTTGTGCTCTTCATTATAAATGGTAACGGTGAGTTCAAAAACATTCCACACAGTATAAGGACACCTTATCTACGGCCATCATACACCCTCTCAGCTGCACATATTGTACGTGCTTGTGTCAGTACGTTCTCATCTGCACACATCACGCAAGCACAGGGACGGCCCTGCCAGATGCCAATGAAACCTGTCACAGCTGTGTATGCAGGGGGTGCAGAGAAGCAAGAGGTTGGACCCAAATGCAGGACCCCAGACAGGCAGGCTGACAAAACAAAAGCGATGCCAATTCACAAAAACAGACAGGCAACAAGAACGGAGGAGGCAGGAAAAGGGAAACCCAAGAACAAGAGTGAAACACGAAAAACTGAACAAAGAGCAAACCAGACCTGTGCGAGGAACTCAGGTGAGAATACCCACAAACAACAAAAGCGCGTGACCTGACAACTCAAAGAAGGAAAACATGGATTAAATACACAACAGGCTAATTAGCTAATGGAACACTGGTGATACAGAAAACACACAAAGGCAGGAAGTAAAACAAAACATGACACATGGGGAGAGTAACCTTCAAAATAAACCCGGTAACAGACGAAGCAAACCCCAGAAGCATAAAAGAAACCAGGCAGTTATATTGCACATTGTCAGTACATCACAGTAACATGCCAGCATGACAGAGTGTGGGTAGATAATTGCTCAAGTCAGACAGCTTAACATATACAGGAACAAACACCTATTATTAGCTGTCAGCGTGTTATGCAGATATCCAATTACAGGCTGTCATGTTACGCTGTATGTACAACTAAATGACGTGAGATTGCTCCCACACGCACGTGCTTGTGGTTGATACATGTACACCTTATTCTGACATAGAAACACGTCCTCATCAGCGTTGGGAAAACACATTAGAAAAGTGACATGTGAGTCTTATTACTTTTTAGCTGTAAGAAAAAGTATTATAACATATAAGACTACTGTAATATTATTACAATTACTACGTTACCACTGGCAATTAAGCATTCAGCTTTTAGCGATGTCAGCCCCTTGTCTCATAGGAGACAAGAACTCAAAAACTCTGTCATTAAACACAGCTGGGGACAAGAAACAGACAACTCGCTAATGGTTAAAAGTAGAAACCAGAAAAAAAAAGACAATTACCTACAGAAACCACCAAAACACACGCATCACAAACACTATTTTACAAACAATAATGCATTTGTATCTTGGAATATACAATAGCAAACTTTGTGGGTGTGTGTGTGGCCGGCTCTGTCCAGACAGCAGCACACTCTGCTCAGCCTAGGTTGCAAAACGTAGATAAATATATTTATTCAGTCCTTTTGGGCATCAACCTCATGTTTACACATGTATTGTCGGTAAAATAGATTTGAAGCGTAAAGAAATGCTTCAGGTCGCGGGTCCGCCTCTGGGACGCCGCTGAAACACGAGCCTGCACAGAGCCGGTGCAGACAGAGCTGCATAGATTAAAATGAGAGCTTATCTGTTGTGTGAGACATAGCAGGAAAGACACATTCGCTAAAGATCATATGCAAAGTTCCTGTCAAAACCAATCCAAAGGGAAGCCCACAGTGGTCGAGAGAGCAGGCTATGCTGAGGATATAGTAGCAATAGGGATATTATTACAAACCATAGTATGAAAGCAATATATAATGCTAGTCGTACCTCTGCAGTTATTTTGGTGAGAGTCACACAAAAGTAAAATTGTAAAGTAACCTATTACTTTACAAAGACAGTAACTAGTAATATGTCATTGCATTTTGAAAGTAACTGCTATTGCTTTTGCGTCTACATAACAGCGACAGGCATACTGGACCTCCTCTTTGTCACATGGTTAACAGTCGCAGTTTGTTTCAGCTGAGGCACCAAAACTACTGGGTTGGGTTTGGCTTAAATAAGTACAGTAGTTAGATAAGTTGAATTACGTTACGTATGTGTTACATAGGTTAACTTGCGTGCATAATTTAAAAAAAAAAACAAAAAAAAACAGAGCCATTCGATTGACCTGTCCGTCCACCCCTCCTCCTCTCTCTGTGGGCTTTGTCTCTCTTTATACTGCGTCATCTGACTTCCTCCTTTGCACCAATCACAATGGCTATGACCACTAGATGTGGCTGCCTAACAGTAAACATAAATATCGTAATAACAGATGACCTACTGACCTTTTGGGCCTTGATTTAGTCTTACAGCCATCACAGACACCACTTCAAACCAGGATAAATGTTGCATAAGTGTTGTTAAATCTTGTCTCATTTGACACTTTTCCTCCCTTTGGTGTCAGACCTACATTTGGCTACAGTACATGATGTGTTTAAGGGACACAAAAACATAATCTTTAAAAAATTATGAAACATTTATTCAACCATGTGTTTCCTCGATTACTGATGAGATTCAGAGCTTTATGCATCATTAACTGTGCTGAAAACCGACAGCTTCACAGTGTTAAGTGAAGACATTTTATTTTCTCTCAAATAAACTTAGTTTGAGAATGAATCAAGTTTTTATTTCCTCTATGAAGAGACAGATGCTATCGCACTTGTGTCATTAAAGCCTCAATCTGATTGCTGCACTGTGCCCCCATCGTCTGAGATCGTTGCCTCAGCTCTGTTTGTGTTTTGTATTCAGTGGGGTGCAGCTTTCACAGTCGCTGAGGCAGACAGTGAGAAGTGAGTGTCTGCGAGCCCCAGACGTTGAAAATAAACCAAACAGTTTGTGCATGCCAGTTATTGTTGGCTGTCAAAGAGTGTTGATTCCTCAGGAAGCCCCTCTCAGATGAAAAATTCATTAATTTGGTTTCTACAATGAAGATATTACATAATTACGTGTGCTGACATCCTCTCATGAGGCGAAAAGACCTTCTGTTGTTCCATGGAACAAATGTGTCGCTGTAATTCTTCGCTCAGCCAGGAACTATGCTCTTAACAGGTCGAGGAGCTTAACCCATTATTTGCCATACTAATGTTTTAATCATCACATAGAGCTGCTAAAGATGCTAAAACACACTGGTGGAGTCAGGGGTTGGGGGCAGGCAATCCCTTCCCCCTGGTGCCCCCATATTCAAAGAAAACACGCCCTCTTGGATGCCCCTGTAGCAGATAAAACTTGATCAAGTGCCCTCTAGGGTGTCCTCCCAGTGGAGAAAACATGATTAAGTGCCCTTATAATGGAGACAACGTGATGTAGTGCCGTATAGGCTCCTGTTTCTGTTTCACCATAAATACCTCACAGATTTCTGCACACCATCATGCAGCCTCCTTTAGATCTCTTGGTTTTGTCTGTCCCCCTTTTTCACAGTAAGCCTGCATCTACGGGTCTTCTCTCACTGTGGCATTTTTCTGGTCTGTCATGTGGGGCTGGCTCCCATCGCCCTGGGTGGTCCGGTCATGTCATCCATAATAAATGACCCCAGGTTTACTTCCCCCTTAACCTGCGTGACTTCAACTCTATTTATATCTGAACCCTCATTTCACAATCATTCACACATTCAGACACAGCGAATGATTTTGACTTGACAGGGTCTGAAGAGCAAAAGGAGATGCTGACCGCAGACGGGTGTTATAAGCCCCTGAATAATCATACACATTGCTTGCATGTTTAAATTAACACGCTTTGATTGCCAACACAATAACAATTCCCCCTCCATTCTCTCCTTTAGCTATTAGTGAGATTTAAAAAAAAAAAGTCAAAGTAGCAGAACACTGTAATAAGAATTAAAGATGAAGAAAATGCCCCATATTTCTTATTCCTCAGCTCTCTCTAGATAAGAACCAGCAAAACTAGACCAAACAGCAAAAACCAGAGCCCAAAGTCTGTAAGAAGAACACACTGATTAGTCTGTGTGTGTGTGTGTGTGTGTGTGTGTGTGTGTGTGTGTGTGTGTGTGTGTGTGTTGGTGTGGGTTATTGTTATCTCAGACTAAGCTATGTCTGTTTCCCCCCTCTTCCACAAAGTCCACTCTTCATTAGGGCAATGGATAAAACAAATTGTTCAAAGTAACAAACAAAGAAGTCTGTGAAGTTTTTCACTGGTAGCACTTTAAAGGCCGTCCCTTTAACCAACGCTGCTTCTGACTCTAAAATCAGGGACAAAGGGAAAAATAATAACAAAAAAAATGATCAACTTATATCATCAGCAAGCACACATGATAATATATCTTTCAAATAATCACATTTTTATAAAAACACTGTTACTCTCAATCTAAAAAATATTCATCATATAATTTACAGCAATGTCTTCAGGTCTAATATTCATCTTAATATGTCATGAATATGATATGCACACATTTTAGTAATGCTGGACAACAAGTCCAACAAATCTGGATCTATCTGGAGCCTCCACTGGAAGGACGCAGGCACCCAAGTAGTGTTTGCATTGAGCTAAATCTTTGGACTGGACGTGCTGTCTATGGGAACCCTTTGCCCTCATTACATTTCCTCCAGTGCATTTTCATATTTAGCAGTATATAAAAATAACTTTTAGCAGGCAGGGTAGTTGGATGTTTCATTCTTCCTGTAAAACATGTCTTCAGCAGAGCAAAATGTATTCTTTCTTTAGGTTTTGTTGAGGCAGATTTACACGACCCTGCGTGTCGCTCACGCACACGCACATGTGTTCCTCTGTTGCTGGGTGTGTCTGCGTGTGCTGTATGTGCAAGTATGCAGGTTAATGTGTTGAAACATTTATTTCCCTCTCTCTTGTGTTTCCTTGGAAAACAACACACACACACGCACACTTTCATGACCTCACGCACATTAGCGGGCACTGACATACACACACTCATGCACAGGTTCAACCTTCATGACAGTTATGAGTACAGCACATTGTGTTTACAGCTGTAAGGAATGGACTGATTAATCATTCATGAGGAAAAAGGGTTTGTCATGTCGAACCGTGTGTTTTTGTTTTTATCACAACTGCTTAATTGGGCTTAAAAGAGCATTCAGAGGACAAAACGCCTTAAAGAACTATTTGTGTGTGGGTGTGTTGCAATGTGTAGTATATCTGTATTTAAAATATTCTTAAAAATCACACATTCACACAGTGTCAGCCAGTGGCTCTCAGCCTGGGTCAAAGCAGAAACCTCGACAAGAAGACAAACTGCTGTTACAGTAGGTGCAGATTAGCTGTACTGCCTCATTGGTAATGGGCATCAAAGGGGATTAATCACACCATCATTAGCAAATGCTAATGGATATTGTGACTTTTGGAACCTAAAATTGTTTATGTCCACAAGGAAAAATGAATTTGGATTTTTACAAATTGCGATTTCACCCAGATTTCAATAAATAAAAACATAAATAAAAATCCTACACTCAGTTACAAGTTTATAATATGTGCCAGTGTGATACAAAATAACAATAAGTCCTTCCTTCATGAAGGTCATGATGTTAAGTTTCTGCTGAAATTGTTGGAGAAAGGTGTTGATGCAACTATATGGTCATTTTGGAGGCTGCAGCTCATGGTGCTGCTGAATTATACTGCGACATACTGAGAGGTGCTTTTAATATTTTTTATATGTTTTATAATTGGTATAAATTCGGTGGACAAAATATTGGAAAACTTTACCTGAAACAATAAGGATCATGAGATCTGGATACGGTGTACCAGGCTGATGCCATTAATTTGAGTTAAAGCTCCTCACTAGGTTTTTAATTTTTTTTTATGTGCCTCAGGACTCAAACTGTGATCACACAACCTGTATTTCCTGATGTGCTCAGTATAATTTCTTAATTGTTTTACAGAAATTTCTTTTGCTCTGGTGGTATTAGAGACACTTTTTGATATAATCCAGTCCAGAAACCATCACCACCCACTAACCACAACCAATGAGCCAAGATTTCTTTCTAACAGTCTGAGGAACGGTTTTTATTGCACAGCTGTCCTGTTGGATAAAAATTTGATTATTTTGTGCAATGTTTTTTTGTTTAAGTGTGTAGAAGAGTGTAGAATGTAGCAGTATTCCTGATTTAACTTCTGCTTCGTTTCCTTAAAGCAAATAGATGGTTTTCAGTGTCCCACTCATGTGACTTACACAGCCTTGGTAATTAAAAGCAATCAAGTTGCCACAAAACTGCGACGAACCTTACTCTCTGCTTTCCTGCCTTTAGATTCCCCAAGGTAGTTGCTTTATTATCTTTTCATCTTTTTCTTCACTTCATATTCAAGAGAAATACAGCGAGTCTGTCGTGAGAACGCCTCACGAAGTATAGACCTTTCCTGTCCTGCTAAACATAGAGTTTGTCATATGTTGCGCACACACTCGCGCTAATGCTTTAACCATGTTCTTTGTATTTGAAGGTAATTCCTGCATATTTAATCCTTAAAATAGCAGTCAGATAAAAGCATTTTCACTGAAAATCCATCATCAGAGGCAAACTCCTGAGCGCATTTGTATGTTAGAGAATGAAGTGTGTGAGAGTGTTAAATAATGAGCGAATGTGTGTGTCTGTGTGTCAAATGGCCATAAGAAACTGCTCAGTGATGGTACGGGAGCAAGGAGTGATCATCTAAGACAATTTCCTGGATTTTCAAAAATATGTTAAGTCTATACATTAATATTAGTTCTTCTGAGCAAGTCAGCTGAACGCCAACAAGGTTACACATGCTTATTTTCAGTTGGAAATCTCTTTAATGGAAGCTTTTTCTTAAATTCCTGCAACACTTTTAAGGTTTTATTAACAAAACCAAATTTTTGATGTGAACAGGCCGACACCAGGTTGATTGATATTCCCTGGAGTGCACAAAAAACAGGATTTAGGGAAATAATTAAGAACAGCGGATCTGTTTTTGCAGATGAAAGAAGAGAACTTGAAGATAACTTCACTGTTAGACCAATGCATTTAGACTAAAGGCATTCATCAGGCCATTAAGAAAAACATTCACATAGGGTAGGTATCATCAAAGGCCATACAAGAGCTGCTATATATGCATGTGTATATATATATATCTTCACACACACACACGGTTTGTCTGTCTGTTTGGCCCTGTAGTTGAAAGCAGTGTAATGAGACCTTACAGGCTGTAATGTAGAATTATACTCAAGTCATCCACTGCCATATCAGACGAAATTAGCCTTTCCTTTCATGCATGCAGCCCTACTTTATCCATTTTCTGTCAAAACAAGGCTCAAAGGGCGACTCCATACTCTTTCATTAGGCAACTGTGTACACTCGCACACACACACACACACACACACGCACACAAACATTTTACTGCTGCAGGGAGCTTGATTATAGCCATTACCAATGTGACAGCAGTGCCACAGTTAATGATATCTGTGTTATATACGGACGAGAGCTTTGTGGTGAGTTATTAATACTAAGATGCCTCGTCTTTTATGGCTTTATCAATAAAGGCTGTTCCGCCAGTCGATACAGACGCTTCGCACCAATGACTATTCATCCACAACGCAAATCGACCCAGCATGATATGTGTGTATTTATGTGAGTGCGGGGGTGCATGTGTGCAACACCTCACAACACGCACATCCCTCTTTTAAAGTTCCACCGAGCCTCCAAGTCAGCTCCCACTTTCTGATAGCATGTCAGTCAGTTTGTTCGCCCTGTTCCTCTCACTACCACGCATGCTGGCAGAGGCTTAGCACGGAACTGGCACTGACATGGATGCGTAAATGACCACTGAGTGACCTAATAATATTATCTCATGAAAAAAAAAAAAAAGTGAAATGAACTCATTACATGCAACTATGTTTTTTCCAATCTGTCTTTTCTGGTTCCAGTTAACATACTGTGATCATAATGACTGCGATAATAATGATTAAGACTGCATAGCACTTAAGAAATGCTGCAAACTGAGACAATTGTTCTCAGTGAATATCTGCCACAGGGTGCTGAAAGGAAGTGAGTAAAAAAGGCACAGCAAGCCATGTACAAATGTGAGAGCAGATGTACGAAAGTCAAATAGGTGAGAGCGGGACAGAGCAGACATGAATGAATACGACCAGAAAGGGCTGAAGTGGATCAATTTCACATTTCAGTCTGTATCTTTCAGGTGAAGATGGACACATTGTAACCTTTAAGAAAACAAGGTGGATAGAAGGTAACAAATGAAAACTAAGAAGGATAAGGAAGATGGAAAGAGGAGAAAAGGAAAAAAATGGCGAACATGGATTAGATGGACTAAACCAGCAAATCACGAGAGATTCATTCTCACTAAGCAGTAATCCGAACCCACCTGTCTGTCAGCCACTGGCATTGGATTCAATACAAAAGAACTCATCTCGTTTCTCTCTTGTGGAAAGGCCGGGGGGGGGGGGGGGGGGGGGGGGCACAGTACAAGACTGTGAAACCCCCACTGAAACAATTTCAGATCAATGCTCATTTTGTCTTTTAGCCATCATCTGGCCAAAGACCACAAGTGCACCAATTTAGCCAAAAACACATATTTCCCTGCAGTCTGTGTACCATGGCCCTGCTCCGGACCTCAGCTCCTGCCCATAAGTCAGAGCCTTCCCTGTTATGATTTAAAATGTGTTTTTTTCTTGTTCACCGTGCCCATAAAAGTCTCTGTGCATGCTACTCCATCAATCAAAATATTTCATTAAATATTCTATCGCTCTATGAGCAGTCCTAAATGTGTCCACCTTGAAGCACTTCTGACAAATCCTCGTCTTTTACAGCCCTATAAAAGAAGACTGTAGGTGCATATACAATTACAATTTCAATTAGCTCATTAATGTTTTGGTTGTAAAGCCAGCTGCCGTTGAGGTCTTTACATAAGACGCGCGCGAAACCATCTCTTCCTGCTTTTCGGTCTCTTAGCAGATCATGCTGCAGGAGCAGTTTGGTAAGTTTCAATGGGAGCTCAAGGTTACAAGGATTTATTGTACCTGTTGTGAGTCCAGGCTGACTACAGCAGCTGTCCTCCGCAAAGGAGCAGGCTATAAACCTTTCGAAGCCACCTTTCATGCCTGCAGGGTGTGAGTGTTTGATACTCAAAAAAAGGTGTGCAATATTCCTTTAAATTCCTTTAAAACCCATATCTCCAAGGACAAGGCCTCCCAACCCAAGCCCTATATGCCCCCCATATGCCCTCCCCCAGCTCTTAATTTTCTCTGGTTCTGTAGTTGTGGAATATTGTACAAGATTGTTTCCTGACTTTCCGCAGTTCTTATTGTGTACAGCGTGTGTTTGTGTATATATTTCTATCTGCACGCAGGATACTTCATGTTCCCCCTCCCTGCAGCTTATTCCGATATAAATATCTCAGCTAATTAATAACTGCGAAGACCTTAGAATCTCATATGGGATTTCCACTGGGCTCATTCACTCTCATTCAATTTTCACCTCCCAGCTCAGGGGGAGAGACAAAGCAGAGGAGGCATGGGAGGGGGAGTGAGAGGAAGAGAGAAACTGAGAGGAGTTGGTAGAGGACAGAGAGGCAAGAGAGTCAAATAGGAAGAGGGAAGAGGAGATTAGTGGGGAAACAATGCGGGGAGAAATAGAGGAGAGACGTAGGAATGAGAGTCAGCAGGTAGAGCAGAGGCAAAACAGGTAAAGAAGAGGAAGGGGGCTCCTGTTGTTCTCCTCTGGTCATGCTGAGAAGCAGCTGCAGGAGAGTGAGTAAGAGAGAAAAGAGCTAAAGCATGCATTTTTACTGAGGTTAGCAATGCATCCAGGAAAGACAGAACAGACAGGCAGTATGATATTGACTGCATTGAGATATACTGAGTAGGAGGTCTGACTGAGCACTGAAATTCATCTACCTACAAATGTTTGTCACTCTGCAAAAAAAACAAAGTGACTGTAAGACACTGTGGCGGCACGACTGAGTTGAACTTACAGGCAGCTGCATTGCAGACAGTAGCACTCCCAACACTTGTAAGGAGTGTTGTTTGTGTCCCCCCAAACCTCTGAAAACAGTTTGGAATTGTGCAGTGGAAGTGCTACCCCGAGTTCAGCTGTGTTCAGAGTGATCACTGCCTAAGATGGAGACGGAGATAGAGGGAAGATAGCAGCTGTTAAGCTGACTTCAGCTGGAGCTTCAAACAGACTGCAGAACTGTTTAAAAAAAAAAAAAAAAAAACAGGTGGAACACACTGAAAAGAGGAAGACTTCAATTACTGTGGCTTTCTGGAGAAGATCGGCGCATGAAGAGAGACAGCAGAGTGACTGTGTCTGTGCCTGTTTGTCTGTCCTCTGTTTTTACATGTTGCTTGTGTGTGTGTGTGTGTGTTTAGACATTCAGGTGTTTGGGTGTACACTTCAGCATCTTCATGTGTGCTTTCAAAAGTGTCGACAGTCCTGCTCACACATCTGTGTGTCTGTCTGCACGTGGTTCGATCTGTCATTCTGTGTGTGCAGCACAGTTTGACTGTGTGTGTATGTGTACATGTATATACTAATGGCCACCCCGAGCTCTGTATCTATATAGTGGTGAGCAGTTAACATGGCAGAAATGTCACTAAGCTTTCAGAGATCTTCACAGCACAGAACAGATAGCCCTGGGCACAGATTCCTCTTAAGCAGTGTGGCACTGCACGCACGCACGCACGCACACACGCACAGGAGCCTTACCCCAAAACACAACCCAAGTCTTCACCCTAAAATTTAATGGTTTACATTATGGTGACTTGCGTTACTGATTTATGTCCCCACAACATGAGTAATACATGGCCACACACCCACACACACACACACACACACACACACACACACACACACACACACACACACACACACAGAAATTCAAACTAACCCTGTTTTGTTCTGAATCATTAACAGATGCATACAGTTTGTTCTTTCGTAGTGTTGCACATGCATGTATGTGCAGCCACACATACGACTCGTTATTGTCTCTTCCACTCACGCGGTGATTAAACACATTTTCTATCTCTTTCATAAATCTTGTTGTGTTGTAGGACAGTTGAGCAGACCTTACCGTAATGCAACACTTCAAACTTAGTCATGCTCCAATCCAAAGGCTCATCCCAGATACTGCAGTTTTTATGGGTAGTTACTGTATATTATTCAGACTACTTTTAACTGATTATCACTGACTAATTAAAGCATGATGTAAATGTGAAAGCTGATATGTAACGGCCTGATACAGAGAAAGCTAGGCTTCAGGTTTGTCTGAACTGTCTGTGCAATGACTTATTTCCATTCTGACTTTTTTTGGACTTCACTAGCGTCCATGTTGGTCACCGCACAGTGACTTGATTGGCACAGTGCAGCAGAGCGATGAACGATTATCTGATTTTAGTGAGTTCATGTAAAGCAGGCAATTAGAGAAAACTAGTCTGGACATCAGAGTGTGAAAGAGAGCAGCCACCTGATCAAGTGTACACATTCCCACACAGATGTTGAACTGAATTATAAGAGCAAATGAATAAATGCATTAGTTCAGCAGATGTTGGAGCAGATTCCTGAAGACCCACATGTAAAAGATGGACGTCCTCATTACCGACTCTGACTCCTCAGCTGCACCAACTGCCTGGCCGTTTTTTTGCAAAATGGTCTATTAGGATCAGATTAATCACACCAGTCACACTGCAGGCACGAAACGAAATTGAAATTGTATTTTTCGTGGTACTGTGGAAACTGGCAGAAAAATACCTTGCTGTTCTTTGAGCCAGAGGCCTCAGCCTGCCTGGTGTCCGTGGAGGAGAATCAGGTAGTTTGCTATGCTACACTACAGATTGTTCCACAACTGCTGCACTCAAATGTGTTGTCAGCCTAGAGGCGCGTACACAACAGACATTTTAATGGGCTGCAACTGTAGAATGTAGATTACATCAAAGTGCCTTTGTTTGTTTTGTTTTTTCTCACCACTTCTGCTGATGAGCTCATTCTGAACAATGGCTACAGCAGTAAATACTGTACATCTGTAACATCTGGTCAGTCATCAGAGCAGCGTACAGAAAGAGAGAGAGAAGAAGAAGAATCTGTCGCTGCGGTTTCCATCACTAACCTGAACTTCTCTACTCCTCTTTCTGTTTGGAAGGTAATTCTTTACTTAACTATGAATCATCTCAAAGGTCTGTTTTTTTCCCTGCAGGCTTTAAAGGTTTAACTTCTCAAAAGATTTTGATTTGTTCAATTTTTCACTCCCAGGATGAGACAGATACAGTACCTTTCACTTTATTCTCCAACCACCTTGAACCTCAGCATTCTCTATTAACCTCCTCTCCACGTTCCACGGCTCATCTTTCATTCATCTCTCCCTTTCTTTCGCTCCCCATTACCTCCTTCACACCTCCCACTAGTTTGTAATTTTTCCCTTTGATTTAGGCAATGTCATTTCCTCTTCTTTTTGGCCACAACATCATGTCCGCATGAATCATTTAGTCTTATCTGCAACTCGTGGTTTGAGCGAGGATAGGAGCTTTCGCTTGATGTCACAGCTCCCAGCTGCAGCTGTTTTTGGTGATCACTGCCTTGTAAGCACAGAATTTAATTAAACTAACATTACTGCACAGTGGAAATTACCATACAGGCATCGGTGGCATTATTTGCGGAATAAACTGAATTCCTTTTCACCTCATCTTCTCTTCTGGCCTATAAACCCAGTCTTTATAACCTGATCCTCTGTTTAACGTGGCACTGCTGTGTCACTCTGCCATCATTTTAGCTCTAATCCTCACGCCCGCGCCATCGTTTCTTTCATGTTGAATATTAGCTCCTGACTTTATGAGAGAAACAGTTTGACTCAACTCGTTTTGTTATCAAAGCAGTCAACAGCAAGGGTCGAGAGAATAAAACAAAATGCTGCAAACTCCCTTACTCCTGGAATATTTATTGATGATGATGAAAGAATGAATAAAACCAAGAGCACCAGATTAATTAATCCTTTGACTTCACCTGCTCTTATAATTAGCACGCTTTCAGCACGACTTCATTTGCAACCCAAAACAACACAATGAAAACGCTCCCCGAGCACAGCCGTGTCTGTGCGACTGTCAGCTGCACACTGTGCCTCGCTGGCCTCTCATCTTTTTCATGCACCTCTGACACAGTCGAGGTGCTGGGCGTTGGCATCAACATTTGGAAACACAACCAGTAAATGACTCCTCATCGCTCTCATCTTTTTTTTTTGTCTCTCGTTATTGTTTTGATCTTCACATTCAATGGCTTTGTCACCCACTCTTTTTCTCTGTGTCCCATTCCATCTCGTCTCACTGCAAATGAAAATTTCAGCTGTTCCCTGTTTTTTTTTTGCCTCTGGCATTGTTGTCTCCATAGTACATCCCCCCCCCCCCCCACTCCCTCTTTGTTGTCTTTTGTTCATTCTGCTAATGTCTTTGTCTGTGCAAATAATAACATTTGCAGAAAGCGGGAAAAGTACCTTTTTTCAGTTATACATTCTTGTCTATCTTGCTTTTACATTATGAATGACTGGCTTGAATTGATATTGTGTTAAAACAGCAAAAGCAAACATTGGGAGAAACAAATCTTAATACATGTATACAGGCCATCTCCCTCATGCTTCCTCGTTAAATGTCATTCACTCTGTCATCTTTAGAATACTCTGTCCTGCCCCTTCTTTAGCTCTTTTTATTGCAGCATCTCTTTTAAAACCTCCTTTTGTGTCGCTCCATCATTCTCTCCCTCGCCCTCTAAGATGTTAACCCTGAGGGGCTGCAGGATTGCAGCACGAGGGCCATATAGCAGCGTGAAAGATACACGTATATGCACACTGTCAAACACATGCACGCATGCGTGCGTCTGAAACACATTTACACACACAAGAGAATAGTGGACAGCCTTAGAGTAAATGAAACAGACACATGCAGTGTAATACTAGAATGAACTAAGTGGAGCACAACCTTCATCATCACTGAACAATTCCTCAGCTCGCAGAGCTGCAGCTTTTATAACAGCATGCACTGTGTAACCAGTTTATTGGGGGCACTTATAGCTTAATCTAATGTGATCCAATAGAACAGCCCTGCAATAAATCCTATTACAGTTCAGTTTATAATGTGAAACTGTCCTCCCCAAAACAATGACAGCATCAGTCATTTCAGCAAGTGCCCAAAACAACATATGCTTATGTTCAAGTGGCACGGCCTCGAGCAGCTGTAGTAAACGAGAGGAGAGGGAAGGAGGAAGGTGAAGAAAATCACTGGGTTAAAACCACCAAAGAAAGGGGTTTGTTTTGATCAAGCGACCCACCAGGAATCTATTAAAAGAAATGGACACTGGGCCAAAACAACCCATTGGTACTGGGTAAAGTTAACCCAGTGTTGGTGCCATATTGATCCACTGTGGGTCAGTTCTTAACCCTGTGATTTTCAGTCTGTTTTAAAGAGTGACAAGGTCAATGCAGGGTGGAGGTTTGGGTGGGTGGATGGGTCAACAAAGCACCGGATTTCAACTGAGGGCACAGCAGTTTGTTTCCTGTTTTCAGACAACAGTCCATTTTTCTTTTAACCCAAACCATGAAGTTTCTCCTTACCTTGCTGTTTTTGTGCCCAAACATAACTGAACCTGAGCCACAGGGTTGTCACATCATACAACAGTTTCATATTTCAACAGTGATTTGATGAAGAGATTTGGAAAGCATAGACAAATGATCAGAAAATGCCTCCATGTGTCATTCTAGAGGGCGTGGACTAATGGCGTACTTTCTTGTTGAATATGTTCGCTTCTCGTTGAGACTGTGTAAGAGACTTGTAGCATGTGACCTGTAGTTAGTGCTACTGAATGCATTGCACTTTCTAATATTTTACTTTTTACTTGTATATTGTTTGTTCCATGACCTATCCACTTTGTTCTTTCTCAAAAATCCCCCCCCAACACCATTTACAGTCTTGTCTCCTCTTCCCCAGTGTCACTTTGGATCTTTCACTCTCTCATACTTCTTTTCTCTCTCGCACTAATTGCCTCCCTCTGCGCCAGCTTCTCCCTTGCCATTTAGCCACCTTTCTCCTCTCTCTCTCTCTCTCTCTCTCTCTCTCTCTCTCTCTCTTTCTCTCCCCCTCTCTCTCTCTCTCTCTCAGATGAGGCTGACTGAGAGCTAACATATGTGTGCCATCACATGTTATATGTGTCATATTCTAAGTTTTTGTGTGCGTGCTGTACTGGTTCTTCTCATGCTCCTATCAGCTCAGTTTCTTACACGCCTCTCACTCTTATCAGCATTTGGGAATATCTTGGTCATCTGCTCTTCTTTCTCTCTACTCTATGGATCCCCTCTTTCTCTCCTTCTCACCCTTTTCCCTCAGAGTAGCCTTTGCAGACCCACAGTTCTTTTCTGTGCATGTTGGTCAGCTGTAGAGCATTTTACCCATCAAACATGTCAGTGGTGCTGATCATGTGCCATCACCACCACAAAGCTTTTTCCTTTTGTATGTCTGATACACGCCACACTCAGCCAACTGCATGCAAACTAGCTACACACAATTCAATCAATAGCAGCAACATTCAGGCAGTCAAAAGGCCTTTCGAGTGTGTCAGGTTCAAACTCACATGCTCAGAAGTTGGCAAGCTGAACTCAGCAGTCCAGGCTTCTAAAATCTATACATATACAGTATGAAGACGAAATTATATACAGAGTCAACAACACTATATTAACTTTACCCTCTGACAAACTCATATGGCAGCAAAAAATATTAGATTTTGACTCTGATACCTCAAAGCAACTTCTAAACTACGAAGAGCTTGCCAAGGCAAGACTGTTTGAAATTGAAATGGTCAATTTCTTTTCTGAAGTTAAAACTTTGATTCAGCTGCTTGGTGCAAAATGCATGCTGGGATACTGTTAGCTCAAGTTAGCTCCCAAAGTTTTACAGAGAAGCCAAATAAACATCACAACCTGGCATGGTTTTTACACGGCCCCGGACAGGACAGCTCCCCAGCGGGTCATTTAAACCAAAGAGAACATTATTGGAACTCATCCATTCAGCATCAGTGCTATCAGTGAGGTGAGGAGGCTACAAAGAGCCGGAAGGATACCAAAAGACAATACACACCCCAGCAACAGCCTGTTCACCCTGCTGTCGTCTAGGAAGTGATACAGCTGTACCACCAGACTACAGATCAGCTTCTTTCCTCAGGCCTCAAATCATCCCCCGAACTCCACCCTGAATAATAGCTTTCTTTGTGTAGCATCCACGATAAGCGGTACAGAACGGTCCAGAGCCTAAGAAGGCCTAAAACACAGTTAACGAACAATTCTGCGACTTAATTTTCAAACTTCCTTGAAGCTTCAAACCTGACTAATGTTCCTCTTTTCATATTTTGTTATCACAGTGTGTAATGAAAATGTCACAAAAATACCTCAGATCAAATGTCAAGTGTTCAACAACATGAACTACAGTACCATCCTTTCAATACTCCACATAAGAAAACAGGTCAACTCTGCAGTCTCTGCTGAATTGCATTCACTGTTCTGTTAAAAGTTCAATTTGAAACTGCGTAAGGTCACAGACTTTGAATTTATCACTATGCAACAAAGTTCACATCAAATCAGCCAGAGGGAAAGATTCACATAACTGCCGCTGACTGATCATTGGCTAACTACTGGTAGGCTGCTCTCTCTTCATGCCATCACATGGACAGGAAGAAAAGAACACATGTGGGGTAAAACAGAGTTGACACATGTGTTGCCTGCAATATTCCTCCTCTGTTGGGTTTGCTTGCTCTGTGTTCCTGGCTGTATAACTGGCATGTGATTACAGTTCTCATGAATGTTATTATTTTGTCCTTCATACCTGCCTCTTATTATTTCATATCAAAGGAGGTGAGGTATCTGCGTCTGATCTTATTTGTTTCACTTCTTTCCTCTGCCACAGAGGAGGACCTCAGAGGGAATGCACATTTCAGCCATTTTCCTCTTCTCCTCTCTCTTCTCATTTCTCCTCTCTTGTACTATTCCCTCCTCTCAGAGGTGAGGAACCACAATGCTTGTTATTAACTTTCTCATACCATTTATCTCCCTTTCACCGCCACCATTACCTCCCCCTGCTTTCTGTCTTCTACTCCCGGCTCCCCGTCTCTCGCCTCCTCTCCCTCCTCCTCGCACACCATTTGTCTGTTTCAGGCTCATCAGTATTCTTCCTCTCTTGCAGACAGCTGGTAAGTTCAGCACCCCCACCTCACCTTCATACTTCCCTATCCCGATACATCATTCCATCTTCTGTTTGTTACTGCAGCATGATTCCTGCTGCACCTGTCAGTGTGGCTATTTGATCTTCATGAGATCACAGCACTGCCAGAAAGCATTTGACCACAGAACATGACGGCATTATCATGAAAAAAAATATAAAAATCAATTAGAAAAAAAAAACATCCTCTGGAACCTTCAACCGTCTATGTTTCAATGTCTATATTTAGAAAATGGATTTATTTAGTAGAAGTATGTGAGGGGCATTGAAGGAACAACATGCACATTTCAGTCTGAGTCAGAAAGCAGCTTTGGAAACAGAGCTATTCATATGATAGCAGAATGGTATTTCAGCAGCCTTTATTGGGTCATTATGAAGCAAGAAAATGTGAAAAAGCAGAGCTTGACTCTTAAAAACAAGAGCACATGTTTGGGTTGTTTTTTACACTGACCCAGGAAGATGGCACACAGATGCTTCTCTCCTGCAACAGATCCTGGACGCGAGCAACGCCGACTGCAGCTTCTCCTCAGATGAAAGCAACGAGGGCAGCGAGGAAGAACGTCGACATTCTGAGCCTCGATTGGATCGCGCTGAGGATGACTGTGATGAGTTAGAGAATTATTTTACCTCATTTCTGCAAGGGCACAGCAGCTCATATCGCTTTCCACAGCTAAAACTTCTGTCACAAAGCTGCTCGTATGGAAGTAAGCTAAGACTTCTCCATCGGGGCGGCAGATTGTACAGCTGTGTCGTGTCATTCGTATTGAGGCCAGCAAAGACAACTCATTACCCCTGAGCTAAAGTTAGTGTAATTAAAATTTTTCATTCTTTCCAATTTGCCTCCTCAGTCTCTGCTCCCTTCTGTTATTGGTACTGCACTAATGCTCAGAGTAGCCCTCTTGCTGATGAATCATTTTATGTGTCATCATCATATCAGGCTCCCGTAGTGTAATATAGTGGGTTATACAAAATAAGGCTGTAATATTCACTGGAGCCAACTAAATCAGACTCCTGGTGGAGACTGAAAGGCATTATCTTTGACAATGGGGAGGAGCACTATTAACAATGTGCACCTGAACACCTACTTCATCAATATTTGTTGTGTAGGCCACTGGCTTTGAGTTTCTGAAGTTTCTGAATGGTTTCATCAGCTGTGTGCAGCCAACACGATCCAGAGTTCTTACAATATCTTAGAACATCTAAAAATACAAAAAAGAGTGTGTTGACAGTTAGTTTAAACATAAAATAAATCAATAAATCATGTTATCACTGCTCTAAGATTATTATTGCTGAGTTTCCGCTGAATATTAACTAATGCTTTGAGAGGAATGTTTTTTTAAATAGGTGAAATACATAAAAATGTCAAGGTATATCGAACTGTTTCAAAAGTGGCGGAGAGGCCTCAGACTCCAGAGTGTTCAAGGTTGTGGAATGGCATTGATATGTGTGGTAATGGCTTTTTGTAGAGTCTAAGGCTGTCCACTAGTCTCTTGCGATGTCTGGAAGCGTTAAGGATGGGCACAGTGGGATTTTATCGATTGAGATTTCACTAACATGTTTCTCATGATATACCTGAAACACCTTAAAATTAAGATAATGGAAGAAAAAGAAGTAAAAAAAGTTGCATTTTGTGACAATAAATGACAGTAAGTCAGTTGCGTTCAAGGGCAACAAAGCCTGAGTCTGATTAATGTTATCTGCTGCATAATGGCAAGGAAAAAGAAATTCACCCTCAGCCGTAGAGACTTCAGTTTAATTCCTGGCAGCAGCGCCTCCAGCCTGGAAACACATTACTCTCCAAACTGGCAGTATTTGCAGGTTGGAAGCCAGTGAGGGATCAGCTTTCGTGTTTTTTAAGTCCTGTTATATGTAGAGGTGTAATGAGATATTGTGGCACAATATTTTGTGATACAAAAACAACAATATAAATCATGAGGCTAGAAGACTGCAGTATCAGTAAAATCCCTCTCGTGTATGTCAGCAGTGCAGCAGAAGCAAGGCGCCTCGCAGTGGCTTTTTTTAAAGTCAGAGTATCGTGTTCTTGCCAAAATACCAAGCAAGCCGAATTTAGTTTCAAAGTGAAGCTAATCCTTAGCTTGTATTGATTGCTGTTTGTCTTTTGCCACAAACAGCTAACAGACTGGCACCCAACTGCTGTGAAAACAAGCAGTAACATTGTGTGTTGCAGCTCAAACGAGGAGATTTCCAAACTTGAGCAAAAAAGTTTCTCGTATTTTCCTCCCGAGTCCTCTCTAAAATTGGAATAACTTCAAGTTTTCACATTGAAACGTTTTCAATTTGATTCAATTCCTGGTGCTAGAGCTGGATCTGCTTCTGCCTCTGAAGGTAACTTGCACTGAAAATGTGACTGACTGCCAATATTCACCATATTTGCTTTGGAAAATTGGGGCTTGCGGCCAGTTAGGAACATTAAGGTTCATTCAAGTTCGTACATTTGTTTTCGTGCTTTGCAACAAAGTCTAAATAAATAGCTTCCAGAAGCCTAAAATTGACAAAGTGACGTTGAATATGGCTGAATAGTTAGAAATGAGCCTTCGCTAAGCTCTGCTCTCCTTTGTTATTGTTTGCTACACCTGTCAAGAGTTTCATTCTTGACCTGCACATATGGGACACATCTCAACTCTCTTATTTGTACCTCACTTGGACTGTGTGAAGTCTTTCGGGTCCACCACATTGCAGTCCATCTTAAAGCTCTTATTTCTACTCTGAGGAGCAAGAAACACATTTTACATCATTTATCCTCATTTCCACTCAGTCACATGTGCGGCTGATGAGCATCGGCTTTGCTATGGTTGCATAATTTCAATTTTCCCTGAAACATTTAGTCTAATGAATGATTTCCAGTGTTGAAAAGACACTGTAATCATATTCTGTCTTATCAAATAATGAATTCCCAATCAGAATATCAATTAGTACAGATACAAATCATGCTTTATTAATATAAACACATTCTGCCAGTAGAAATGGTTCCTGTGCATCTGAGCAGGACACAGAACACAGTACAGATACAGAATGAAAGCTGCTGTTCATGTGCAGGTAGCAGCCTACAGACAGAAAACACTGCTGCTCTGGCAGTGATAAATGTGCTTTTATTAGCATTAGCACAGCGAACATGTGTGCTGACACAAGTTCATCAAAAGTCTCTACAGCTGTTAGCAGCCTGACAGCTGAACCAGCTGTGATCAGCTGATCAGAAACTTCACCTGACGCTTCAGATGAAAGGACGTCTCATTTCTCACATGTACCTGATGGCTGCGTACATGACATAACACTAAAACACCAAGGCCAACGTTACATGACCCAGGCACAACATCAGCATCCTCACCAGGTGTTGATCCCTGTAATGCACATAAGGGAGCAGCATTGTTTGTGCCTTTCAGCTATAGTTTTCCCCACAGCATGGTATTAAAAACAAAAATAATTAAATGTGGCCTCATTTAAATGTCATTCATTCTGACATCTGTCAAATTTGTCCAGTTCGGATGCTGATGACGGAAGAAAAACGCATTTGGACAAGCAATACAGTGGTTAGATTGAGGCTATGCTTTACTGTTCATAATTTCAAACAATGTGCTTCACTTTCACACGAGAGAATAATTTGAGGATATGAGGAATAAGCCATGAGTCTGGCAAATGCAAGAGGAGGAGAGTGAGTGTGAGCCAAAACAAACACAGAGCAGGACTGAGCTGCTATCATTACTCTTAATTCTGTTATAATCACTTCTTGGCTCACAGATTGACACTGATGGTCCTAAACCAGCATTTTTCTAGTCTAACCTGTAACCCTACAAAATAATGTAGAAAGCTACTCACACGCCCATTGCCTGACATGCTAACATTTGCAGCTTATGGAGTAGAAAAAAAACAAAGTTGAATCCATTCCTCACACATTTGCTCTTTGGTTTTAGGTTTTGGAAAGACTACAAAAAAGATGATACTCTCCAAACTCTTGAGATAGCAAGTGTCACTTTTCTTAGAGTCTCATGCACACCAAACACAAATGCAAAGCTCAGCAGGCCTGCTGGTGCCTCGTTCCACTGGACAGTTTCTGTTCAGAGGAGGGGTTTGCAAAAGGGCTGATTGCTGTTCGGCTTACTTTCACGATTAGCTTTGCATTGGTGGTTTGAGGTTTTGATTTTGGGACCAACAAATGTTGCACTACAGCACACCAAAAAGCACAATTCTGAAGGTTTCCTGCTGAAAACTAACCACCTGCACATCTGAAGCGCTCCTGTATCTGTTGTGTTTGCACATTCCTGCGGCGGCTCCCTCCCATGTCCCAAGGAATTTCCTGGAGTTCCCTGTTTCCTGATCACCTGTTCTCGTCCTCCATCACATGAACACACACAGGAATACACACATGCATGCCCACAGTGTGGCCCTCAATATGCAGACATACACACACACAGCACTCATGCAGAGCGTTGATCTATTATAAAAAGGAACCCATCCCTTTCCTGATGATAGATGGGTGTGCATGTGTGTGTATGTGTGTTCATGCTCCAGCCAGGAGGTCAGAGTCTGTCCTCAATGACCACAAGTCAGAAAAAAAACTATGAAAAAGAGACACGACAGGGAAAAAGTGAGTGCAGAGAGTCTTAACAAAGGAAAGAAAAGTGAGCACATAACAAATGCTATTGAAGGTAACTGAATTATTTTGGAGATTAAATTCAGATCACCACAGTGAGCTGAACAGTGGCAAAATGGTCACTAGTTAGGAGACCAGCCGGCTCCTTTTCCTTTTTTTCAGTTTATAATTCAAATGTTTAAGCCTGCTTGTGTAATTGTCCATAATGTTTTATTCTAGTTTTGATTCTGGCAGTCACATACAGCACGTCCCACATCTGTGTCAATTATTCGGATGTTATTACTCATTCCTTTTTTAAAAAAGTTGGGAGCTGAAGATGTAAAAAAAATGAAGAAATTTGAAGACAATACATGAAAAATGAAACTTATGAGAGGAAAGATGAGAAATAGAGAAAAAGACAGTGTGCAGAAAGATGTGTAAGGTAGAGGCCAGGAACAAAGGGAAAGGTACTGATCAGAAAACAAGTTAAAAATAACAACAAACGCTACAAAAATGTTTTTTCAGGAAAAGTGAAACATGCTTTTCAGAAAGCATCTCACAGGTCAGCTCTCCTGGTGTCACTACCAGGCATCTGAAGGAGGAGAGCAAAGAAGAGGTGAACCTAAAGTGAAAGGGGAGGTGGAGGAGCTGAGAGGAGTGGAGGATGTGGAAGAAGAGCTGTGGAGGAAAGAGAAGACGGTCGGACATGAAGTGGATGTGTTCATGTAGTATTCAAAGGTGATAAAAGACCTGTTTCCTGACAGCAAGCTCTGCTTAAAGTTAAATGGCACAGCACTGATCCCCCACCAGCACTGACTAACAGTTTTAACAGCTGAGAAAAGCCCTGTGTGTGTGTGTGTGTGTGGGTGTGTGTGGGTGTGTGTGTGTGTGTGTGTGTCTCCATCGTTTGTGTTGTTTGTGTCTTTTCCTACCTCAGCATGTTCGTTCTCTCTTGAGCATTTACGCATTTACCATTCTTTTTCCACAGTTTTGGAAGAGTGTGTGTGTGTGTGTGTGTGTGTGTTTCCTGCTATTGTATTTTACTTCAGCTTCCACCCAGCACTAATTTGTCTCTGTGTGTGAGCCAGAGAAACCTGCGAACCTTAAGTGGCAACGGTTTCCGTGGCAGGGTCGTGACTTTTTGTCATGGGGCAATGCAGGCTTTGTGATAAATGTCCAGGGGGTCTTGTTTTCAAACAATATTGTCCTTTGATTTCTGCATTTTATTAGCATAATAATTGAAATTGTTTTCCAGTCTTTATGCCTGAATAAAGCAGATAATGCAAGGCGTTATCCAACTTAAATGGGAAGAAACAAAAGAAAAAGATTCTACTTCCTGTTTCAGTTTCAGCTTCATGTTCAAAAACAATTTAAATCCAATAAACCCAATTATCGTAAACTGCATGTAATGTACTTTTCTTCATATCACTTTAGTTTATCTGTAGGTAAATCCCAACAGACCTATTATTCGTCCTCCAATTGCATGCAATAAATTTGTCTTTCTTGTTCTCTGTAAGGCAATGGTGAAGCCACTGAACTGAATGGCATCCCTCCTAAAGTTGTCAGATATTCTCTTAATGCCAACACTAAAGAAAATACCAAAAGTCACCAAAGACAGTGGACAGAGGTAAACTGCAAACTGAAATGCCGACACTGAAATCAGAGACATCAGCAGAGGGGAGGAGTGGAGGGAAAATAAAAACATTGGATCCTGCAAAAACTATACCCAAAGATGCTCAACTGTGATTGCTTGTGCGTGGTGTGCTCAGTGGATATGGGATGGCAGGGTCAGCAAATGCTGTTTGTCGCTGCCAGTTTTACCATGTGGCCATCTGTGGTACCACAATAAAAACATCCACTGTGGCCCAGAGAGCCTTTCCTCTGTGGACCATCATTTTAAGAGATACTCTATAAAAGAGAACCTCAAAACACAACAAAAAGTAAATTAACACTCTTTTCTCGATTGTGAATATTTTACATTTACATAAGCTGCAACATTTGGGGTATCGCTCTCTGCAGAGGACTGATGAAAAATCTTTCCATGAGTCGGACCACAACCTAAAACTCTTGCTCCAGGACGCTTCACCTGGGAGAGGCTTTCAAATATCACCATGCGACCTCCTGCCCTTATTTTTAGGAATGGTGAAATCTCTGCTGGGCATTTAAAATATGGATGTCCGCATTTTCAGCAGGCAGACAGTCCACATACAAGCACACCCACAAAATATGAGAGCAGGAAGAGAGGCTCCTAATGGAAAAAGCAGGTTGTTATTTTGATACAAGCATATTTGGCCCCCATTTCCTCGACTAATGCATCTAATATGTCATAATGAATCTCTTGGAGGGGAAGGCAGACAGATAGAAGGAGCGGTACAAGGCACAGATAAGACACAAACTAAATGTGGCAGATGGGGAAAAATGTCCAAGGTGACAGGAGAAATGCTGTTCAGGGTAAAATGAAACATTCCTCCTATCCAGCAAAGCTAAATATAGACTCATTAAAAATCTAAAGAGCCCATCGAGGGGGAGGGTGTAGATGGGAAAAGAGTTTGTCAGAAACACAGAGAGAGTGAGATTAGAGGGAGAGATGGACAGGTAAAAGAGATTTAAGAGCAAGGGGGGATATGATGAGAGACAGAGTGTAGTGTTAGATATAATGAAAAGTGGAGGGACGCGTGGAGAATGAGCAATAGCGCGTTTCGGTTTGGTTCCACACAGGAGCGGCGAGTGTGTCACACTTCCATTTCATAGCAGCCACCAGCTTGCCTGCTCCTCTGCTTCATTCTCTCCACTCATCCAGTATTCAACAGCCTGCTCCTATTTGGCCAGCAGAAATAGAAAAAAAAAAAAAAAAAAACGCCTCATTGTCATGTTTCACTTCCAGTCCTTCGCTAATTGAAAAGTGAGGCGGAGGGGATGAGGGGTGCAGGGGTGAAGCTGCCAGAGATAAAGGAGATAGAGAACTATCTTAAACTAGCATCCTTTGACACATTATTTGACACAGTGTAAAAGGCATGCAAAATGTAAGATTAAAAAAAACGCAACACGTACCCTCAAAGACTAAAGTTGTGTTCAGACAGTAAGCTAATTTTTCTCCTTGTGGCATTTGCGCACATTTCACCGTTTTGTGCAAAACGAGCTGATTTGATCAAAACTACCAATGCAGCCACTGCACAGATGCTGTAATCTAGCTAACAATGCACGCACGGTTGAGCGCCTGTGTGTGTGCTCAGCCTCTCACTGATCTCAGATCTGCCCCGGGATAAGCATCGATTTTGCACTGAGGTTGAAGCTTTTTCAACTTGAACAGATGTGGGGGGTGTTTCTCTTCACTTTCTGTGTGACCACACAGATGGCTGATCACAAACGGTAACCTACTGACTACCTCAACCTACCAAAGATATTAATAAAAATACACATTTTAACTTTGAGTGTTTATTAGCATTCTCAAGCTACTTCTAGTCCAAAGGCTACAGTCCACGTCAGACGTCAATGATGTTTACGTTGAATGTTTTTGAAATTTGTCGCATCTTAAACACATTAGAGTTGTGACTTGAGTCCGACTTGTATGTGTCATGTAACTTGAGCCCAAATCTCTTGGTTTAGAGACTGAACCTGAAATAGTTCTATAATTAGGTGGAAACGGACACCAAAAGGAGAATGTCCTGAGTTTTCTGCTGGAACAGGCAAGTGAGGGGAATCTAGAGAATGTAGAGAGTGTGAGGGTTTGTATGGTGTAATGAGGTCTGAGAGGTGTAGCCAGGTGCAAGTCCATGTACATTCCTTTATGAAATAGATGGAAGTACATGAGCATGAACCAAAGAATGACACCAAATGAGATACGAAGAGAGAAAAGAGAAGCAGACAGAAACAGAGAGATTGGTCTTGAGAGGAATGGGAGCAGAAGACCAGAGAGAGCCTTTGAGGAGAGAGCAGCTGTTCAGTGGAACAGCCACAGGGCAAATTTCAGAATGCATGACAAGGGGAACCTCCGAGGCCCGAGTACATATACTGACACACACACACACACACACACACACACACACACACACACACACACACACACACACACACACACACACACCCAGAATGAGAGATGATCTGTACCATGACGTATGCATGCACATGCATGCACACACGTACGTCTGCGTCTTCTGGGTATGCGCTGTCTACGTATAACCACACACATGCACACATGTATATATGCTTTTTCTCACATGTACACATGCGCCTGAATGTTTCAGCTGTGAGAAGAAGCCAGTCAAGCTTCCTGCGCCCAGACTATTAATTATGTAATTCAGTGATACAGAAAAAGACAAAAGTGTCTTTTTGAGTGATAATGTAGACACACAGAGAGTTGACAGACTCTGTGCAAGGAGACACCATTTGAACAGCAATCCGCTGGAGAAATATAGAATAACTTAAGAGAAAGTTGTTGATATTTCCCTTATGAATCCAGGCTAAGCAGCATCCTCTAATGTTGGCTCCATATGCTCATATTACTCACTCTTTATCTCAAATGCATGAAGTGTACAAAAGAACAAAATGAAATGACTGTTTCATGATTGATTAAAGATCCTGCACATGCTTGACACACCCACACAGGCGCTTTCAGTTTTATTACCAATAACACAGCAACTCAACTGTGTGTGAGTCTACAGATCAAGACTGATATCATCTCCTCTCACTCTACTGTTACTTTGCTGTGTCTGATATGCTGGATTTGGTGATGTCCAGCATAGATGCACCAAACATAAAAAATCTAATTTCATATTTTCTAGTTGTTTTTAATGTATATTTTGAGAAAAGTGCTGTAAATCAGCCCTGCTCCGTCCACTCTAAAACAAGCATCTCTTCATGACCTAATTGCCCTGGTTTCATTCATTCTTTCCTCCATCCCTCTTTCAATCACTCTATCTCCTCTTACCTTCTGTCCCTCTTTGTCTCAAGGGTCTGAAAGGGCAATTACATGGTTTTACCGCTGCTCTAGTTTTGCTGGCTGGGGGGCAATGCTATAAACACTAATTAACACACACACACACACACACACACACACACACAAACACACACACACACACAATGATACACAAGAGCAAAGGTAATCTTGGTTCCTAGCTGATTTCTTTTACCATACACACACCAATGGAGTGTGTTGCTATCAAACCAGCATGTACCTGCTTTAATACAGAGGCATTCTCATTGATGAAAATGATAATCAACCGTCAGATTTCATACTGTAATGTCCAGTCAAAAATACACACATAGCACATTCAAAAAATCATGATCAGGTTATCGTACTATTAATGGTCTTATGAAACCAAATTGGAGTTAAAATATATCTTTGGTTGTCTTTTTACATTTAAAAGAGACGTTTTATTGTAAGACTGTGATGAAGTGATGTATTTAAATATTATACTTTTTGAATAATACATGTGAAAACTGGTTCAGCTTGGGCCGTCCCTCTTCACTTTCTCCCTATAATGTGTAAAAATAAAGAGAACCGAAATAAGTGGTTTAAGTAATGAAATACAGTTTTATCAGAATCATTATTTACTTAAAACTGCACACACACACACACACACACACACACACACACACATGCACACTCTATACTGAGATACAGTTTTAGATATATCTGAATAATGCACATGCCCATAACAAGGCACACAGTATTCATGTGCATGCTTCACTCCCCTCTCTTGCACACAGGAGAGGCTTTGTAGGCAATCAAGTTAACTACAGCTTAATGTGAGCGCTATTGGGCTTGAATAATGAGTGGCAGGCCTATCAGCATGGACTGTGTTATTTCTAATGCAGCAGCTAATTAGCATTAGCCATATCAGCAACATAGAGCTCTGCCACAAGCAATTCAACACAGGTGGTGAGAAAGCGGAGCAATGTCACACCTGTGTATGTGTATGTGTATGTATGTGTGTGTGTTTGTGTGTGTGCGTGTGGGTTTGACTGGCAGGTACAGTATGGATCCATTGGGGTGTCTCGTTATGATGACTGTTGCAGACAAACATGCAGCATACAGTAGATGAACATGTGCACATGAGTGCATGACAGAGGCCTGTAGAGACATTCACAGTTAAAAGCAGAGCCTGCAGACACGCAACACCAGATCACTCCCTGTCTCTCACAAAGACACACAGAAACTGACACACAGAGATTCACAAGATTCAACCAGGGAAGACTTGGTCCACAGGCTCTGCTCGTAGCCGTGAATTTCCTCCGTAGGTCTTTACAGTTATGCAGCTGATATGTGCGTGATGCCTCAGTCAGATGAAGCTAAAATGAAAGCCTTGAGTATTTTCTTGTTCTAAAGGTAATGCTGACCTTCCTGAGGAATGGAAGGCAAGAAGACTGACATTCACAGACATGATGGCATTTTACAAACCTCACATTCTTGCTCCATAAGAAAGAGAACAGATAGCGTACAGTATATGTGTGTGTGCATGTTAGTGAGTATTTTTGGTATCATTAGCTTTGTATTTGAATATTAACAAAGTGTGTGTGCATCTTTGCAAACTTTGTTTGAAATTACATGGCAGATTTCAAGGCTGACAACTTGAAAGTATAAAATAGCAATGTTTGTGTTGGAGTGTGTGTGTGTGACTGTGTGCGTGTGTGTACAGAGACACAGACTGACTGACGCTGAATGAAAGAGGTAAACTTTGTAGCCGATTGAGAGATAGAGATATAGAGACAGGGAGAGTGTTTGTCTCGACTTTGAGTGAACTGTAGCTTAATGAGCTTCTTCGACTAACCTTCCTCTGATGCTGCTCCAAAATCTGCTTTTCTCAGACTTAACTATTCACATGCCAACACCAAACATACGCAGCATAGGAAGGGCAATGAAACAGGCTGACCAGTTCCAACCAGGCAATTTAAGGATTTCTCATGTCAAAAAGATGAAAATGAAGACGACAATTAAACTGAAATCACCGCATAAAGGAGGCGTGTGTGAATATGCACACACATACATAAATGATAAGTTTTTTGTATCTATACAACATACAGGTTAGCCAATGAATGATGCAGAGGAGAAGGAGATGGAAATCAAGCTTCTCATGAAGAGATAGTGCTGCAGTACAGACCTGTGTGTGTGTGTGTGTGTGTGTGTGTGTGTGTGTGTGTGTGTGTGTGTGTGTGTGTGTGTGTGTATCTAGTCTGATGAAGGCAGTTTTGCTCCTCTTATTGTGGTCTGTTGAGGTCATGGATGTATTTAAGATAGACGTTATTCAAAGGTTGTACAATAGAATCTTGATGGCTCTCTCTATCACTGAGACATTAAATTGAAACCTTTGCACACCTGGCTGGATGAATGCATCACTTACTGGGCTCCGACTGGCCTTTGCTTCTGCTTTTCTAAAAAAAAAAAAAAACAGAAAAACATGGCAGCTCTTATGGGAATTTCAAAATCAATGTCTGTGTCAGCCTGGCTAATCTGCAGACTTCACTTACTTTGGAAGACTGATAGTATTACTAGACAAGTATCCTCCATTGTATCTCTATTGGATCTACAATCTCATGAACTAAATTTACTAAATGTGTTCTGGCTTTTTGAGGCTACCGCTCTCAAGAGTCTGAAAGTCATGTCCATTTGTATGTGCGTGCATGCGTCTTTCAAACATCTCGACATGTTGCAAATTGCACCGCACACTATGGAAGCAGGGAGAGTGTAGTTATGTGGAGGAATTTGGAGTCATTTCACTGGCATTCTCTCAAATTTGTTAGAATTTGTGGCATTGAACAGACTTCACAAAATCATTGGCAGCTTCTTTTGACAGCGGAATTATATAATTATACTACCTAACAGCGCGCTCATTAAAGGGACACTGAATTTGAATGAGAACCAAAGCACACATACACTCAGAAATACACAGGGTAGCCTGCTCCTCAATGATACGCTGTGCCCGGCTTCAAGGCTGTAAGAAAGATGCAAGGAGAGAACAGCCCTGGAGAGAATTACTTCAGTTTGGACAGAACCAGCGTAGCTGGAATTAATATCTGGGTCTGTGAGTGTGTTTGTGTGTATGTGAAAACAGGGTTGATCCACGCCTGCTCTGGTAATAGCTTCCCTTTTATTGGTTTATACACAGACGTACATGCATACATGCGCTCTGACAGAACGCTCTCAGAGAGCGGCAACACCTACAAGCCAGAAGCCACACAGACGTTTTCTCTCCGACTCAAATTAACGCATCACTAACCTACTGTGTGGGACCACTTAATTAGCTGCAAATGAATAGAGAGAGAGAGAGTGAAAGGAGAAGAGGGAGGGGAGAGAGGTGAATTTAATATGTTGCTGCAGAGAAGGACGGATATTATGTCCACTCAACACTCACGAACAAGAAAATGGCAACGTTCTCGTGACAAATTACCCCACCGAAAAGTTAACTTGGCATGTAAATTAATTGCACCATTTTCTCCATCAAAGAATGAAGCCATCATGTTTTTCCCCCCGATTTTACCACAGTGATGATTAAGAATCACATGAAGTATAAATCAAGTGGAGGAAAATGAATCATGGCGAGCTGAGTGCTGAAAGATGAGACGCATTGAGTGGTATTATTGGCACCACTAGGTCATCATTTAATGAGCAAAGTACAGAAGCGATGTTTCTTCTATATTGTTAAAATGCCAGCCACTCACTCAGTGTGAATCACTTTCTCTGTTATGATAAACAGTAGCACTGATTTAGCATTTGGAGGTGTGTGTGGGTGTTTTCAGGGAACAGAAGGAAAGGTTAGTAGTATGAGAAAGTGACTGAAATGAGAAAAGTGCAAAGTGAAACTCCAGTAAACTTAAATATAACTATGTGCTAGGAACAACTGGTTCGTCAAGATAAGCAGGGGAGGTCAAAGAACGACGAACTGAGAGCATTCACACGTTCAGCTGGAACGCTGCGCTGCCCGGCTTTCACAACATTTTCTACTTTCAAGATGAAGTTTGCAATAGTCTCACATACTGGAAAGTTACAACAAGATACGTGTCACGATCAAGTCTGGCTTTGTTGTCTTATTGCAGAGAGAACAGCTGTTGATGTTGCGTACCACAGTAGCTGCCTGCTGGGCAGGAAACAAGAAGCGACAAATTCATGTTTATTCACTCCACCATTAGGAGGAATAACAGGCACAAATAATGTGCATGGACTGAATGTTTGTACATGCGCACTGAAGTCATATACACACAGGAAGCACTTAATATGCTTAAGGCATTCTAATTTGGCCCATGCAAACACTGAGACACGTGCACTCTGCTGGAAAACTAGAAGTTAACAAGAGTTTGATGACCAACTCAGGATGTTAAAAGGCACACACACACACACACACACACACACACACACACACACACACACACACACACAGTCATGCACAAACATTACCTCCCTGGAGACCTATGTTTGTATTCTGTCAGGTGCTGGGAACACACATTTCATCTAATCTAAATAAGGTTTTATCGCTGATCTTCAGTAGCTGCAGCAGAAATGCAGAGTTAGATTGGATAGAGAGTGAACTTTCTTGTCAGCTGTGACAATCTTAGGTACAAGTTGGATTGAATGTATGCTGAGGTTTGCTAACTGCACAGCGGGACTGTGGACGAGACCAGCCGTAACCGCTTGACTGAGATTATATCTGTAAGAAAGCATTTATTCTTTATGAATGGATTTTTTTTTGCTGTATGGCACTTGAAGCCTCTGAGGGAGCAGAGAACTGAAACACAGAACGATTTCTTACCTTATTTTCGAATTGTGAAACTCTGAATATCACGAGCTATACATTTATACTACAATACACTCTGTTCACGTTTAAGCTCCGCATTTGCAATCACTTTGATTTAAATGTGGAGGTTGTAACAGCTGTGATGGGCCTTGTTCCTCCCACACACCAATTAAAGACCACTTTCCATGAGCCATAATTCCTTCTTTTCGCTCCTGTCTTTCCACCTGATCAAGTAGGATTACTTTAAGCCTCCACTTGAAGATGATACTGTAATGGAAATATCTGTTGTTGTTATTCCTCTTGTCAATCTCCGATATTGCTGCTCTCTAAACACTGCTTAAACTAGATGATTTAGACTTTGTTATAAATCATCTAAAGCCCCTGAATGACTCAACAGCTGTGTCAGGAGAGCTTTTATGGGCCCGACCTGCTGTTATAGAAATAACTATGACTCAATCAAAACCCATGGTTCACTGTGATGGATCAGCATTTGCATAAATTATTCAGATGACATCATATGCATAGGGGAAACGGATGTATTTGCATGGAAAAACACTTTAAAACATCTCACTGACACCCTCACTATGGTTGCTTACAACAACATCAAAGAAACAATAACAACAGGGAGGTAAGGGCAGTTCAAATATTAATTACATGACATTACTCTCGCCAGCAATGCTTCCCGCAAGAATAGTCACAAAGCCCGTTCCCTTCGGCCACAGTTTGACAAAGTGTGTGTGTGTGGGGGTGTATTAATATTTCAAAACAGTACAATCACATTTCGAATGCGCTGATTATTTCTGTTACATGCCAGGATGTGAGCGTAAATGTGTTTGTTCACATAAAACAAGACCAACATGAAACAATGAAATGGAATTTCTGAATAAATAACACTGCCTTTACATTTCTGTGTATGTGTGTGTGTGCGTGTGTCCGTGCACACCATCAGCAAGGTAGAGAGTGGCCTTCCTAATCTGCTTTCTCCTAATTAAAAGCCTGTGACTAAATGGACCAGCACTGGAGCTGTCTGCTGGGGAAATTAAAAAACAAGAGATGATTAGAGGACAGAAGACATAGGGTGGTGGCAGAGCACAGAGGGATGGAGGGACGGAGGATGAAAGGCATTGAGGATGGAGCGGAACAATGGGAGGAGAGGGAGAAAGAGGTAAAAGATGGTGAGAGGTAAAGGGTGAGAGGGAGAGGGGAGGCAGATAGGATGAGGCATAAGGGGACCAAAAGGTAAACAGAGATGATAGAGGAGGGAAGGAGGACCGGGGCGAACAGATTTTTTTCACCCACAATGAGCAATTCCCATCAAAACGATCTCAAATGCAGCCAGTGAAGGGTTAACTAAAGGCAAGACCAACCTGGGGTAGGTGAAGTAGTTTGCTCGATTGGCTCTGAGAGGCTGTTTACCAACGAGCCACAATCTGATTGGACTAAACCCCTTTCAAGCTTATCTGAGCTGGAGTTACTGTTTGACTGCAGTAACAATGTTGACTGCAGTCAAGCACCGAGACGTGCAGCAACCCACACTGCACAGTGTTAAAGTCACGCATGACCAGGAAAAGAACAACAACTACGCACAGCGCCCCCAGCTGCATATCTGCTGTCGATGCATTGCCACTGCTTCATTACTGCACCGTACTAAATCCACAGGTGAACGATTGACTACTCTACTATTCTGTGAAACCCCAGCCATATTCAAACCGTCGTCTAAGTTTAGCATGTTAGCATGCTAACATTTGCTAATTAGCAAGTCAAGGTACAGCTCAGGCTGACGGGAATGTCATTAGTTTTGCAAATATTTGGTCATAAATCAAAGTAGTCAGCACTAGATGAAAAGTCAGGGGTTAACCAGTCAGATAACAGTGCCTAGTACATATAGAAACACAGAATCTCCACAGTGAACTGACTGTACTGAATCCAGGGCCAATTCCTTGGCAATCCTTGCAACAGCTGTTGAGGTATTTCTGGGTGGACAGACCAATCTTGCCATCTTGCTTGGCTAAAAGACATCAAAAGCATCTTATATCAATAGAAGAGACTTGGATGATGAATACATATAAATAAAAGCTCTTTTTTAAGGAGAGGAAAGACTGTGGGATCAGAAGAAAGTCAAATGTTGCAGAATGAAAGACTTTCTATCTCCCATTTTCATGTGCTTCCACGTACAAAACAGTTCCAACATGACAGATAATTAGAAAAAATACTTGAATTCTGATTGGATCAAAGACACAAAATATGTTGGCCTCTGGAGTTTCTGCAGAGCACTTTTGCCCTGCAGCAAATAAATCTGAATTCTGAGGGATGCCGTCTTGTGTCCTATAATAAGCTTGGCATCCATAAAAACAGGGATAGAGAGGATCAGAAAAAGGGGAGCGGGAAAGAAAGCGGAAGGGGTGACTGGGGAGTGCTAGAGATGAAAAGACAGAGGAGATAAAGACAGAGAAACTTTGCACGCAAGACAAGAGTGTTTGATCATCCCGGCTGAATCAGCAGTGTGCTTTGGCTGAATGTAGATATACTTGATGCTCATGCTCTCAGTTCGCAATTGACTTATTCGTATCACTCCCTCCGTCTCTCTCTCACTCACACATCACTTGTCTTTTTCCTTCCCTCATTCTGTCTCTGCATACCCGGCAGTCTCATTCTCTCTCCAGCACTAACACATGCCAATCTTGTCCCTTTTTGCCTCCATACAAAGGAAACCACCAAGATATGATTACCTATTCCCCTCAGTAGGAAAATTTAACAAAAAAAAATTCTTTACCCTGAGGCCTTGACTGTAAGAATAAGAAAATATCCTGTAAAATATAATCCACACTAAGTGAATGTAAGTGGCTGCTTTCATTCACAGTGCCTGAAGGTGCAGTGAGTGAAACAGCGGTAACAGGCTGACATCAGTGTTTGGACTGGCAAGTAATACATCTCTTTTAGCTGAGTGTGACTTCTTGCTAGACGGATTTCACCATCCTTATTTACAGTATGTATTTATTTTGTGCCAATCATATTGCACTACAAGCCGGAGGGGAATGAATAATTAGCGGGTAAATAATTGGAATATGAACACTAGCAGTTGTTGCCCGGTTTGTTTGTCTCGGGGGTGGGACACAACGAAACAATATCAATCTTTCGCAGCAACAGTTTGGGCTTGGGCCAAGGGAAAAAAACTCATTCATACTGTATTACTCACAATGTTGAGTAAATTACATTGTGCCTCTCACAGTATATCCCTCCCTTTCTTTTGTTTCTTCAGTGCATACAGGATATGGCTGCATCTGGAAGAATGAGGAAAAAATGAGAAAATGAAGGATGTCAACTTGTCCTTTGGATAAAATGATAGCATGCCGTCTTCTTCAAAGACAACAATTTTGCTTTGCGTGGTGTTTTCAGGGTGGCACAACAGAGTTGGCAATGCTGCTGGACAGAAAGACAGACCCACACTTGCCTTTCCGTGTGGACTGTCTCACTCTTTTAGCCCTCCAGGTTTTTCATTCTGGAGACATGTATAACACATTAGGTGAATATGAGACTTTGAGTCGTCCACAATATGCTATGTCATTTGCCATGTTATCACTGTAATGGAGTCATCTGTCCAAGAAATGATCAATAAACATTCAATGTGTACGGGGGGCTTTCAAATAGCCGTGGAATGATAAGATGCATCTCTGCAATAATGTTGCAACATGGGCAAAATACAGTTGAAGGCATATAAGGCAGGACACTGTAATGCATCACTCCATTAACTATCAACTTACTTTTGAAATCACAGCGTATCACATGGTTGCATTTGTGTAATCAGTTTTAAGGGTGGTGATGAGCAGCCTAGAGGAGTGGGTGCTGTGAGCATTGACTGAAACTGGTACAATCAAGACAATTTCACAGTCTGAGAGAAAGCCAGAACGGCCATAATCAGAATCTGAAACACATTCTGGTGACGGTGAACCCAAGAAAGTTCAAAATCGATTCCCCAAAGAGAGTTCGGCATCAGCCACAGCTCCTTTCATGGATGACAATCTTGGGGTGTTGAGCTGACAAGTTCCCGTAGAAGTCACCTGCACTTTTAGGCTTTCTTCACCTCAAGGATGTTGATGTATACCTGCTCATTTAGTGCGCATAGTCATCAGCACTGCAGTGCTTAAGTTTTTTTTATCAGTGCAGGTGCCTAAATGTGACAGAAGAAGACCTTTGAGAAGAGGATCATCAGTTTGATCCAATGAATTGGCAAAAAAAAAAAAAAACAGCTAACAAACTGACTACACTTAAACCCCACCCTAAGTGGAGCAGCTCAGTGGTCAACAGCAGCTCCCTGTTGTGAATATACAAAAAGTAAGTTTATGAATGTCAAGCAGGGCTGTGTCGGAGAGGACTTTCCCTAGATAAACAAAGTTTTCAAAAATGTTTAACTAAATGCAAAATAGGTCACTGACCTGTTTCCACTGAGCCCCAAAAGAACCAAGAAAGGATTTAAGAATTATTTTTCAGAATAATTAGAGTGCATGAGGGGATGGTGCAGTGCAGTCACTTTTCCTACTCAGATTTTTTGCTTTTAGTTCAGCAGGACAAGTTTAATGCGAGCCTTCATTAATTAATGTTCTCGTAAGTGTTATGTACTTACAGATGACACTTTCCTTTTTCACTGTTTATTTCTTTAAACTTCAGAAATACCGTCGTTAAACGCAGGAAAAGGACAATGAAATGAATAAGCTGTTGTTGTTTGGTCAATCAATCCCACAAGAGTTTCAATGCCATAAAGTGTTTGTGGCCACATAAACTATTCACTTCAGCTGCTCCCACTGAAATGATGTTGCAGAAATATTGCAGTCAACTGAGACTGCACTGCTTACTGTAAAACTGATTTAAAAGGTGGAGAGAATATAGCACTGCTGTCAGCGGCCGGTGATTAACATCTTATTATGCACATTCAATCTCTCTCATAAATTTGGTTCTACACTATACTATAAAACACGATAAAGACAGTATAAGTCAATGCATATCTTACTGAAACATTTTTTATTTGAGACTTTTGACTGTTCACTTGTGGTTTTGCACTACTTTTCTCTCAGCCGCTCTGAAGCTTCATCATTTATTTGCTCGCTGCATATAAATGAACAAAGTAGGCTCAAATGTTTCAGCATTAAGTCATTTTTCCTGGTTGGACTGAAATGAAAAATAGAGGAAGACAGAAATGTGAGTAGTTTGTGAGGAACAAATGAAGAACAAACCAGCAAGTATCTGTGAATCAGATAATGACCACTGTTTCATAAGCTTGTTTAAACTATGAATCAGCCACTGACATTGAAATTAGTGACGACTCACAAATTGCTTAATGATTACTCACCTTTTTAGCCCCCCCCACCACCACCAAAGCAGCTCATCATGATTCATTAATATCGTATCTCCCAGTCTGTACTCTAACAACTCAACATTATCCACTATACAGTCATCGAGTTGTTCAGGAACATCTCGTTCATAATTCCTTAATTATCACCTCTTTCATGATTCCTCCCTTGGTAATCACTCTCATTTTTACCTACAGTAGTGTAACTACAACTCCTCCTCACAGCAGAAGATGGCAGCTCAGTGTTCACTTCCTAGAACATATTTTAAATTAGTTTGAGAATGAAGTAAAGAAAGAAAAGGTTGTACAGCCGGCAGCACATTTCCTTTCCAGCTACACGGTTACGGTGAATAGAGTGGATGCTCTTGTGGCTTTGCTTGATTTTGGAAATATATACATCACAGAATCTCACACTCCATCGAATCCTGACGCATTTACAGTCAACAAAACTGTATACGGCTTTATAGAGAATGAGCTAGAAAAAAGAGAAAGAAGTGGGGAAGGAGTCCTTGTCTAAATGCATGTCCTTGTCCTGTGTGTGTGTGTGTGTGTGTGTGTGTGTGTGTGTGTGTGTTTGTGTGTGTTTGTGTGTGTGTGCACATCAGACTACCCTGTCACGTAACATGCTAAATATCTCTGCAGACCACCACCAGTGAGGCATGGGGATTAATGGGCCAATGGAGGCTACTTGACATTTTTGATGCCTATTTCTTCTGCAGGGAATGAAAAAAGCATCCCCCGATCCCCACACACACAGCCATACGCACACACACACACACACACACACACACACACACACACACACATACAAACAGACAAACAGCCAAACAATGCAGGAATATGCTGCAGGTATGTCAACATAGAAATATATTAGAGACCAAGACAGAAATGCATGGAGACAGAACATGTGCAAATAAAGTCTGCTTGTGGCTTTAACATTGAACCAATTATCTGAACCTGTCAGCCACTTTATCTTAATGGTTTATTAGACACACACGTACGTACAGTCCAATTTATCAATATACTGTAGAAGAAGGCTAGACTATCAGTTATAATGTCAATATCAGACACCCCTTCTATTCAGCTAAATTATGTGCAGGGTGAGCACTTTATAAATCATGATGGTACACTGGCCGAGTTAAAACACACAAGTTAAACTCCAGGGTCAAACCGTACATACACATACCTCCGTCAGCTTCCTTCTGCCTGGCCTGCAAAATTACTGGTCATTTATCTTTGCCTTGACTCTCTAATATAACTCGAATTCAACTTCTAGCTCCTTCAAACACAAAAAAAAATTACATATCATTTACATAATGTGTCCTTTGACTGAGGTAGTTTGAACATCTATCAAAAGGAGGAAGAGGAGCCACTTCATCAATAGTGTATCCTGGAAAAGTGGAGCCTCTTTTATGCAAAAGGTTGCATTGCATTTTCATCATTTTTGGTTACAACTCTGGGTTTTCTGCGTGCTAAAAGAACATTTTCAGGGCCATAGCCTCTGGTGCCGCATGCATCAGAGCAAATGGCTACACACAACTCCATAAAGAGCAAATATGCAATAAAACTCAATATGGAAAGAAAAGGCCAATGCCCACATGTCAAAATGTGTTAGGGGTATTTGCTTTGACTAAATAAGCCACTGTGCCGCTATTAAAACATCTTTTGTGTGTTTTCCACAATCACTGCTGTAATAATCACAGATACTGTTGTGATCCAACAAATGCATCGCAATTATGGCAGAACTTGACAGAGCTGCTGTCCAAACACTACAGGCTGATGCAGTATCTGTAGACACAGAAACACTGTGCTTTCACTGAAGCACCCAACTGCCTCAACACTGCTCGCTAAGATGTTACACTTGGCTTCTAACACTGAAAATCATGGTTTTTTTTTCCTCACATTATTTGAAGGATCGTAAAAATTCAATCAGGAATATTTCTTCATTCTCTCTTCCATCTTCATTCAAAAGTTTTGCTTTTCCATATATTTTCCTGGCCTGAACCTCCTGGCTGAAGCCTAAAATTACCATTCCTCTGTCTTCCTCACACTGACACCATTCACTCATCAGCATGCTTTCAATGAACCTAATTTGCTGCACCTGTGAGTGCAGCCTGCCAGTCCTGCTGCCAACATCCAACCATTCTCCACCACCACCTGATCCCCACAGACTTTGAATAATGATGACCATGCTGCAGGATTATGTTGCCGAATAATTTTGGATTTTCAAATGAACTGCAATTTGTTTCGACTCAAGTGCCATGGAGGACGTTTCCTGCTGCAACCTTCTCTTTTTAGCCTTTCTTCCCATCTGATCATTGATCCTGAACCAGTTTATCGACGTTTTGAACACCTTTTACGAGCTTTGACCATCCGAAATCATGAAGCGCATCGGCGGCGTCACCAATGGAGGGAAAACCACCCTCACCAACAGACTGATTAAGAACCTACCCAACTGCTGTGTGGTCCATCAGGGTGACTTCTTCAAGCCCCAAGATCTGATTGAAGTTGGTGAAGAGGTCTTTAAGCAGTACGATGTCATCACTGCTCTGGACATGGACGCCATGATGAGTATGATCGATGCGTGGTTGGAGAACCCGGTGAAGTTTGAAAAGTCTCATGGCGTTAATAACGCCCTGCATACTGAGATCGTCCCAAAGTCTGACCGTAATGAGGAGGAGGAGGAGAAGACTCACATCCTCATTGTGGAGGGCTTCCTGCTTTACACCTACGGACCTTTGATCAACGTGCTGAACCAACGTTACTTTATTTCCATCCCGTATGAAGAATGCAAAAAGAGGAGGTGCTCCAGGAACTACACGGTGCCAGACCCCCCCGGCCTTTTCAATGGCCACATCTGGCCCATGTATCTGAAACGTAAGAAGATTTGTTTTGAAATACCCGCAGTGATTTGGTGGCTCACATTGGTTGCTGTGCTGTTTTAGTTTTATTAGTTTCAGATGCACAACCAGCAGTGAAACACTACTAAAGGAATGGTTCTGCCGTTGTAATTTTTTCTTGAATGTACCACGTCGTGTCATCATGTGACTTTAAAACAGATGCCCCGTGTGAGGCTTGAACTCACGACCTTCAGATTATGAGACTGACGCGCTGCCTACTGCGCCAACGAGGCTTGAAAACATGGAAAATACGATTGAGAGGAGTTGTCACTGTTGTGACTGTGTGTGACTCCTAAACCACCAAGCGGTCAGGGCTCTTGTCGTATCTTCAGAGATGAGCAACAACAATTCAACTAGACAGTTCATTCATCGCATCGGAAATAACAATTGATTATTCTTTTTGTTTGTTCGACTTCTCGTGTATGTTAGCGAATGAGTTGACCGTTGACAAAAGAGGGCGAGCCCAGGTTGAAAGAAACATGAGACTAACAACATAAAGACAACAATGAAACGATATCGCCGCGCATGTGGCCGTCAGTTCAGTCAGTGGTGAATGTGTGTGCATGGATGAGTGTGAGGTATGGCCTCAGATATGTGCTGCATAGGGCAAAAAAAGCAAAGAGCAGTGAAACAGTGAAACACTACTGAAGGAATGGTGGTGTATATGTAACATTTTCAAATGCGATTTCAGCTATTAAAAGACTAATTTTGCATTCTTAGACCACATGTTTGGTACATTGATTTTGACAGTATGCAAGTTTTGTCTCCATTATCCTGTTTTGTTGTCACATAATACATTTTCATTGGAAAGGTGGCTAACATAAGGCTTCTGTAAGATTCTTTGTGGTATCAGTTGAGTGTTTTCATCTTTATGTAACATTCTGTGTTTTCAGTCTGACCTTAAAACAGATGCCCCGTGTGAGGCTTGAACTCACGACCTTCAGATTATGAGACTGACGCGCTGCCTACTGCGCCAACGAGGCCTGAAAAAAGGAAAATTATGAATGAGTGGAGTTGTCACTGTTGTGACTGTGGAGTAACTTGACTTTTTAAAATATTCACCTACCGTACCAACAAGGCAGTTAGGGCTCCTGTCACATCATACATTCTTCAACTGTAAAACTTCTTGTCTGTGTTTGCTTTGGAGTTGACCTTTGACAAAAGAGGGCAAGCTCAGGTTTAAGGAAAGGTCCATTCTTACACCACATAATTGGTGGAATACTTTTGACAGTATACAGGTTGTGTCTCCATTATTCTGTTTTGTTGTGACGCGATACATTTTCATTGGAAAGGTGCCAAACTTAAGGCCTCTTTCAGAGTCTTTGATTTTTGTTGTCAGAAATGATAATAAAGTGCATGTGTTCGTCACTTAAGTCAGTGGTGAATGGGTGTGCGTGGATGAGTGTGAGGGACGGTGTCAGATTTATGGTACAAAGCATAAAACAAGCAAAGACGAGTGGGAGAGATGATCAAGATACATTTTCACAATAAAACCATTCAACGTGAGACTTCTGTTGGATTCTTTCATTGCTGTCATCAGTTGTATGTTTTTCATACATTTTTTCTTAAATGTACCACGTTGTGTTATCATATGACCTTAAAACAGATGCCCCGTGTGAGGCTTGAACTCACGACCTTCAGATTATGAGACTGACGCGCTGCCTACTGCGCCAACGAGGCTTGAAAACATGGAAATTATGATTGAGAGGAGTTGTCACTGTTGTGACTGTGCGTGACTCCTAAACCAGCAAGGCGGTCAGGGCTCTTGTCGTATCTTCAGAGGTGAGCAACAACAATTCAACTAGACAGTTCATTCATCACATCGGAAACGACAATTGATTATTCTTTTTGTTTGTTAGAATTCTTGTGTATGTTAGTGAATGAGTTGACCGTTGACTAAAGAGGGCGAGCACAGGTTGAAAGAAACATGAAAGTGACAATATAAATACAAAAATGAAATGATATCGCAGTGCATGAGGTCGTCAGTTCAGTCAGTGGTGAATGTGTGTGCATGGATGAGTGTGCTGTATGGAGTCAGAGTTGTGCTGCATAGCGTAAAACAAGCAAAGACGAGTGGGAGAGATGCTGGCCTTCCGCGTCGTGTTATCATGTGACCTCAAAACAGATGCCCCGTGTGAGGCTTGAACTCACGACCTTCAGATTATGAGACTGACGCGCTGCCTACTGCGCCAACGAGGCTTGAAAACATAGAAATTATGATTGAGAGGAGTTGTCACTGTTGTGACTGTGGAGCAACTTGATTTTTTCAAACTCCTGTACCGACAAGGCAGTTAGAGATTTACATTAAATAATGTAAAACAAAAATGAGTGGCAGAGTTTCAGGCCTGAGAGCAGCTCTTGGATGCTTACCAACAATCAAACACTACTGAGGAAATGGTGGCATATTTGTAATATTTTCAAATGTGAGTTCAGCCATCGAGAGACTAATAGTCTATTCTTACAACACGTAACTGCTTCATTACTTCTGACAGTGTGCAGCTTTTGTCTCCATTATCCTGTTTTGTTGTGACGCGATACATTTTCACAGGGAAGCTGCCGAACGTAAGGTCTCTTTGAGATTCTTTGATTTTTCTTATCAGTTGTCTGTTTTTCGTCTTCATGTAATCTATTACGTTGTGTTTTCATCAGAGTTCAAAACACAATTCTATTTTGATGGGATGCATTTTCACTGGAAAGCTGCCAAACATGGCAGTTCTGTAACATTCTTTGACTTTTGGAATCATTTGTATGTTTTTTGTAGATTATTTTTCATATTTAGGTGAATCCACTGCGTTGCGTTGTCATCTGCCTTTAAAACAGATGCCCCGTGTGAGGTTTGAACTCACGACCTTCAGATTATGAGACTGACGCGCTGCCTACTGCGCCAACGAGGCTTGAAAACATGGTTATTATGATTGAGAGAAGTTGTCACTGTTGCGACTTTTGGAAATATCCATCCACTGTTTCAACAAGGCAGTTAGGGCTCTTGTCACATCTTAAATCATGAGCAACAACAATTCAACTTGACAGTTCATTCATCACATTGGAAACAACAATTGTTTACTCGCTTAATTTGTTAAACTTCTTGTCCATATTAGTTTAGGTTCACTGTTGACAAAAGAGGGCAAGCGCAGGTTGAAAGAAACATGAGAGTGACAATACAAATACAACAGCATTATAATATCGCAGTGCATGAGGTCGTCAGTTCAGTCAGTGGTGAATTTGTGTGCATAGATATATGTGAGGTATGGTGTCAGATTTGTGCTGCATAGTGTAAAACCAGCAGCGACGAGTGGCAGAGATGCTGGCCTGAGATCAGCTCTTGGACTTGGAATGGTGGCATATTTGTAAGGTTTTCAAATGTGAGTTTAGGTATTGAAAAACATCATCTTGTGCATTCTTAGACCACATGTTTGGTACATTGATTTTGACAATATGCAGGTTTTGTCTCCATTATTCTGTTTTGTTGTGACATGATACATTTTTACTGGAAAGGTACCCAACGCAAAGCAAGATCTTTTATGTTGTTGTTACATCTGACCTTAAAACAGATGCCCCGTGTGAGGCTTGAACTCACGACCTTCAGATTATGAGACTGACGCGCTGCCTACTGCGCCAACGAGGCCTGAAAACACATCAACTGTGAATGAGAAGAGTTGTCACAGTTGCCATTATGAACAATCATGTACTCGTGTTCATTTGTACAACTTGTTGTCCATATTAGCTTAGGAGTTGACATGAGACTGACAATATAAACACAACAATGAAACGATACAGCACTGACAGTGACTGCTCCAACATGATAAAATACAACTACGATGAAGTTAATTGAGCACAGTTTACAGAATAATTGCATTTGATCAAAGAAAATTTTCAGACCTTTAATTTCTTTTCTCATACTTTTTCGTCATTATGTAGATTGTATAAAAGATTAAGGCTTACAAGACAACATTTCTGTTTAAGGAAATAATTGGAAATATTACTTTTGCAACCTAAATTGCATCTCGATCCTGGTGAGCAGAATGTGTCTGTGTTTTATTCTGGTATTTAATGCTTAGGCACTAAATAAAGTGTTTTATATTCTTGTAATGACCGTAAAGGATTTAATTTCACATTTTATGACTCTTCTTTGTGCTTGATAATAAGGAGCTAAGGCAATTAAGCGTTATCAGCTCTGTGTGTGTGTGTGGGGGGGGGGGGGGGGGGTTGTATATGCTCAGTGTTTTGTCTGTTGGTGAAAGCGGTGTATTAATCCATGTTTTTTACTAAATGTGCTGTTGTGTGTGTGTGAGAGAGAGACAGCGTGAGTACATGTGCATGCAGTGCTGTGTTGGAGGTTGATTGTGCTTCCATTTTATTTACAGCACGTGTGTGTGTTCCTTTAAGTGTTTCTGTGTTTGTTATGTGTGAGTATGAGTGTCTGCATTGAGAGGCTATTTTCAGTACATATGCTCATTATGCCACCAGCACTACACGGCCTATTATACGCTCATGTGCTTGGCCTGTGTGTGCATTGGTCTAATTCGGAAGTGTCTGCATGTACATGCTTGAATTTATGTGTGCATGTCTGTGTGTATGACTTCAGTGCGTGCATGTGTGTGTTAGTAAGAGAACTGTGTCAGTGGAGCGCAGAGAATCAGAGGACAGATAAGCTTGTCGTAATAATCCTCCCCTCGCCTTGTATATGAAGCCAGCTTAATACACCTACCTACTGATAATCTGCTGCAAACAAACCAGACTACAGACAAGCACGCACGAAACACACATTTGCACAAACACGCACAGACACGGGAATGCAACTGCAATCACAAAAGCCGACAAAAACAAATCATGCAATTACACAAATACAGTAACACTGTTACCTTTCGTTGTAAGTTAATTCTGGCATTATGAAATAATACAGTGTAGCTGCTGTGACAGTAACAGCCAATGATGCTTCAAATTAAAGCAAAAGAGCAAATAACAAGGTATTGTAATGGTGACCTTCGCGCACATATTCTTTCACTGAAAACTTTCTTATGAGAGGTTCTAAATACCCCAAGGCTGCTATAACAAGAGATTCAGTTACACAAAACAATAACAAAAAACTAGAATACTGTCCATAAAAAAACCCCTCACCCTCATTTTAAATTCCTGAAAACACAGTGTTTTATTATTTGTTTGTCCTTAAATTGAGTAGAGGAAGTTCTCTAAGGTGCACCAACAAGCACACGTTCTCTATGTACTAAAACATACTAGATTAGGATTTAGATGGTGTTGGGAAGTGTTGTCTTAAACCATAAAACACTACAAAATATCTCTAATTAGGGCAAACTGAGGATAGGGGGGGCAGAGAAGGAGATGCTCTGTGGATGGTTACAATTATATTTTCCACTTTGTTCCACTTGGCATCAAATCAGGTTTACCACAATCTCCTTTCTCCATAAAGATCAGATGAATAGGTTTTGAGTGGACTATCACTTTAACTCTGTTTACTCTGTTGAAGAGATACTCCAAAAACATGATTGTCTGAAAAACTTTCAAGAGCCTAAATGTCATGATGCATTTTATATTTGCTGAAAAAAAAAAACGCTTTTATCACAGGTCTTGATTGCAAAGGTTAACCCGAATTTAGTAAGATGCTTAATTTTCAAAAGGTCATCAGTAAATATGGCATCATACTTTTAATTGCCGACTGTAATGTGTGACGACTGTGTGTGTTCATGGTGAATATGCGTCACACACAGATGGCCACAGGGTCACATCCCTCCGACTACAGGATGCCATAACTCAGCCTGGAGTTACAGAAACTCTAATTACTGAAAACTGGGAGTGGAGCACTTCTGAACAGAGCATGTCAGAACACACACACACACACGCACACACACACACACACACACACTTACCACACTTACCTAAACATACACACCCACATCCTCCATTGATGTGCACTCACCTCTCTCTCCCCTCCTACACACTCGAACAATGCAAGCGCAGCACATGAAACTACCATTTCATAAACTTCATGCCCCATTGCTCATATTGTAACACGCACACACAACGATCGGCACACACTTGCATGTTAATACACACACAGATGTTGAGCTCATTAAGAGATTCCCAGAGGGTAGCCAAGGCAGGCTACTGTGAGAATCTGGAGGAAGCTGCCACTCTGACCTCAACAGACACTCTGACAACTTTCAGGAAATTAAACAACAGCTGAAGGTAATGTGTTGCTTTACTTTGACAACCGAAATCAATATAGAATCAAATAAACGATGGGTTGACAGATCATTTAGAGATTGTTCCTATCGAGTCTATCAGAACATTTCTTATGTTCTTATGAAAGAACGCAGAAAAACACCAAAGACTTTCACAGAAATTAACTTGTATCTGCAACTGGGGCAGATCAGTGGGATTTTCAGGTGGCGCTAAGCCCAAACAGTATCATTTAAGAATCAAAGAGTAACTCCCTGCAGGTTTCAAAGTGGCTCTTAAAAGTTGGTAAGTTTCTTTCTTCAAAGAGAAAAGCTGCTGTGGTCAGCTTGAATTTGTGTCACTTCTAATGTCTGCTATTGCAGAGCAACAAGTATCTGCAGAAAGTAAGTATCACAATGATCATAGAAACATCCCAAAACACTCTTTCTGAACGTCTGCGTGCTCTATATGAAACACTCAGTTTCAACACAATATGGATTCATGTTTGGGCTGCTTCTACCCGACTGCACATGCACAAGCTGAGTTTATACATGCAAAAATGGAATAAATGGTTTTATTATGCTCAAAATGCACTGGGAGATGAGCTCTCCCACCATTTTATTTTCCCTTTATTTAATGTCTGTTCATTTTAGAGCTCAGTTTAACATTTTATTGGCTGCTTGTTGGACTTAATGAGTAAAGGCTACTAAAGTCTTTATGTGATTACTCCCAAGCTTTTGGTCAGTGGGTGCATGCTTATACACCACACACACATCCTCACTAAAACACCGGTCACGTCTCCCTCGACAAAAGCTAATCCCCTCTTCATCTGACATTAAGCCAAAAGATGGAGGGATGAAGAGGTAAGCAGGGGATGAGGCAGGGAGGACAAAAGAGGGAAAAGGCAGAGAAAAGAAAAAGAGAAGAAAAGAGAACAATGCTCTTTGCACAACTCACCTCTGACTTGTGATGTCTGGGCTGTTAGCAGAGGAGCACGTCTGATGTCAAGTGTCTGCAGAGACGTTGCCATTTCGAGCCAAAGTGTTTCTGTATTTTAAAAGCCAGATAAGACTCTCTTAAATTTGGACATTTAGAAAAAAAAATAGCAACAACATACACAAACATTTTTCTACACCTACACTGCATGTGCAGGCATGCATGGATAAATGCGTCTAAGGAGAGGTGACAGAGAGCAGTGTGAGTGGACACACTTTTTTCTCTGTGTGTTACATTAGTGTCATAAAGATTATATGAGAAACAGACTCAGACAGATTATTCCATGTGTCATACAGTAAAAAGTATCATATGATCATGTGATGGCTGACAGGATATACCGTCTGTCTCTCTCCATCAAACCCTGACTTTCAGTTCCTTCCCTTCTCTGTCCTCTCTCCTCCAAAAGAACGCTTTGGCCTCATTTTGATTCCGGTTTCTGTTTTTCATTCCCAAATGAGACAATAGTTCTCTCTCTTTTTGCTCCTTCTTGTTCTTTCCATCTTTTGCCAAAGTCTTCATATCACGATGGATCAGATGCTGGCTCCAGAAACCACCACCTGAAGAAGTCTGCTATTCATATTATGAATTTGGCTTTTATCAGACCACATGCACACGCACACACACGCAGATGTGTATGTCCACGCACACACGTACACATTCATGGATATATTATCAGTACCACACCAATTCTGGGAAACCAGCCCAGTTGGACCAAAACCAAAAACTCTATAATAACAGTGTGTGTGAGAGAGGGTGTGTGTGTGTGTGTGTGTGTGTGTGTGTGTGTGTGTGTGTGTGTGTGTGTGTGTGTGTGTGTGTGTGTGTGTGTATGAAATGGAGAGAGAAGTGGATAGCACCTATGGCTCTGAAATGAGCCTTGTTTGTCTAAAGTCTTTGGTAACACTTCACAGTAAGGAAGGTACATTGTGCATGAAAAGCATAATGGATTATCAGAAAGGTACAAGCACTAACAGTATCTTTATGCATGCTTTCATGCAAGAACAATACATTAACGGGACCATCCAGCAAAATTACAAGGACAAAATTTGTCAAAGGTATTTTTAGTGGCATTTCGCGATGCTAATGTTGGTTTTGTTTATCCGGGATCCTGCGTCCTCTAACACAGAAGAATAGAAAAAGAAACACATTTCAAGGAGCAGACACTGACGTCAAATGGTTTGTGCGACTTTTTTACTCTTTGTTATTCCTTCATTTTGTTTTACAAAGATGCTATTTTTCACAGTTAGAAGTCAGAAACCTTTTTGTACATACACAGTCATACTGGTTGCATAATCAAGGTTAAAAACAGGCACGGATCACCTGTCATACCACAAAAGAAAACCAATAAGCCTCAGTGGGTGCAGGAAAACTAATCTGTATAATCTCCCATTTAGGATCAGGATCTCCAGGGTAAACCAGTTGTGAAATCTGTTACAGGGCGAAGCACAAACTTACAACCAGGTATAAACTCGAACGCTTCATGGCTTTTAAAGTGCCATTTGTTATGTAATATTGATTGCTTCATACAGAATTGTCTTCTGATTATTCGCACTGAACAATTGCTTCAATAATAAAGTGTCCACACACCACACACGATGCTGTGCAGAGTTCTGCTCAGGGGCACTTCAGCAATTACAACAGGTTATCAGTGACGGGGATTAAACCAGCACCTTTTAATTTAGTGCTTGACGTATCTGCCTCGAAGCAAGCCTGTCACCCCCTTATACGCAGACACACACATTATAGACATTGAGGTTACTTCACAGTATGTGCTCCGTGAGGTCGCTTTAGGGAAGACAAGACTAATGCCAGATCAAGCAGACACATGCTGTGGACACACACAAGCACACACACACACACACACACACACACACACACACACACACACACACACACACAGAAAGACAGAGTGGAAAATACAGTAAGAGAAAGATTAGATCTGATACTGCACTGTAAAGTCAAGCAGTATGACTGGGCATCCTACTGTTAAAAGTAGTATTTACAGTATTTTCTCATGGTCCATGTCTGTTTAGAACCTGATTTATTTCCTCCATGTGTGAAATTATTGCCTGAGTTGATCTCCAGATATTGCCTATGTGTCTATTTTTACGGCCACAGCACATTACAGTTTCAGCAGGGTGAAACATTCAAATGTATCTTTGAGTCGGGGGGGTGAAACTGTGCATGTGTGCATGCATGCGTGTGCATCGTGAGCATGCATGGTGTATGATACAATTGTGCCTGGCGGCGATCCTTATGTGTACTTACAGATTCACTCCCCGGGTGCATACGCCTTTGAAGCTCGGCAGGGTAGTCTAATAGCTTTTTAAATTTAATTAATTTCCTCTCTCTATTAATAACCTATATCATTCCCTAAGTGGTTCTAAGTTTTTTAAGGTGCTGCATTACTCATTAGCCAATTGCGGTGGTAATGGGAAGGGCTTTGTGCTGAGTCAGCAGAAACCTGAAGTTGCCAAGTTCATCCCATAAAGTCTAAATAACTCTGAAAATGCAGACGTGATGGTACGCGTGGATATGGGCGGCAAGAAATGAGAGTGAAGGGGGAGACGCTGACGGTAAGTGTGTGTTGAGTGAGGAAAAGATAAAGCGAAAGGGGGGGGCAAGGAGTAAAGCTAGCGTGCGAGCGTGCCTTGATGGGAATTAGTCTGGTCAGAAACGCATTAATAAACTCAGTGGAAGTGTTGATGGCACTGCTTTGTTTTGCTGCAAAATAAAGCATGTAACACCTTGACAATTTACAATGCTGGATAAATCAGTCTGAAATGTACTTACTAAAATTACCTCAAACATAATGCTGGCCTGAAACGGGCTGCCCTTGGCTTGTACAGAGCTGCCTATTGAACGATTCCTGGCAATCCATTTCCAAGCTTTACTTATTAGAATCCCCAACAAGTGCAATCATGTCATCTGTGTTGTGTTAGATGGGTAGCGACAGCATATTTTATAACAGTGTATGATCTGTGGAACAAGAACCAAAAAACATCACAGAGGCACCAGACTGAGGGAGGGTGGCACTTACAGTAATTTTTAGTTATTATCTTGATTATTAAAGCATTTTATTCCATTAAGAAAAAAAAAAAAAAAAAAAAAAAAAAGACAGAGCTTGTTGTTAATGTAATTCTATATACGTTAATGCTCCCATAACACACCGCCTATGCCAACCGTATGTCCTCCTTTAACCCTGAATTATACACATGCGGTACGCAGTAAAAGGTAAGGGCCGACCTTCTGTCACCAGAATCCAAGTGAGCTCATGTCAGCTGTTTCCTGCGCTCTCTGCCTACTGCTCAAGAGCGAACTCAAGAGACTTCCCCCCTCTTGAGTTAGCTCACGGTATGTTTCCTCTCCTGTGCCTGGCTGTGGTGACCCTCCCTGAGCTCTCTGAGGGTTTCCTACAAATGTTTCCTCTGTGGTGTATTTCCTCAGTGCACTATGAAAGAGAAAGTTTGCCAATAATATTACAATAGATCGACAGACGGATAGATGGATAGATAGAGTTTAAAAAATGGATAAACTGTGGTGAGTGTAATGATTTGAACTACTTTTCCCCCATTAAAGTGCATTCTCTGACCTCCCGCCCCAGCATCTCACTCATTTACACTCCCACATAGCACACACACGCGTGCGCACACACGCCGTGAGCGCGCACCGCTCAGTTGGCAAACTTTGACGCGCTGACTTTCACGGCCCAGACGCGTAAGGCAGAAACTGGTAAACTATGCGGGATATTTCTCAGTGACTGTCCAGAATTTCTTTCCTCCACGGCGATAAGAAGTCCGGCGCCTCTCGGCTCATGTCTGGCCGTGAACGGAGCTATATCAACCTCCACCTGCGCCTCAGAGTTTCGGAGTTTTGCTGACGGTGTCTGCGCGCGTAACTTTCACGAGAAGACAAACACTAGGATTTGGGGGCTCTTAGGCACCGTGTGCGCCAGGCGTCAGGCACAGGACGCTCAATTTGCGGGCAGAGTTTGAAGTTGCTGAATGGAAAGTTAGTTTGGGCAAGATCTTTCTTGGTCGCTGTATGTTTTAAGTGAATCATCTTTTCTCTGAGCCACTGCAAGGTGAAGAGGACTTCTGCGAAGTTCTTTTAAAGCGTGCGTTGTAGAGTTTCTAATCACCATGAGTGGAGCGGTGGCTTTCCAGATGTGGATGCTTTTGCTGTTGGGGACTGTGGCCGGGGTCGGGAGGGCTCAGGTCTCCACCGCCAAAGTGATGAGGGGCAACAACAGGAGAGACGGTGAGAAGTCTTAATTCTTTCATTCTGCTGCTGTTGTGCTTGTTGCCTGTTTATGTCGTCTTTCTTTCATGAGCATCTTTTAGGAACTTTTTTATCTTAAGTGGTGTTATTACTGTAGCTTCTGTTTGTAACTTGACTTTTTGTCCTTTTCCATTGTAAAGGTTAGATAAGTGCATAATGCAAATGTGAATCATTGGCTGTTTTGTCTTTTAATAATAATAATACTGATATGAGAGGAACTCTTACATATCGAGATATTTCAGTGACAAATAGGAAATATGTTTCTTGCAATGACTGGTCGTCTCGTGGAGGCCTGAACAGACTGGTTGTTTGTAAGTGGGTCAAATGACTGATGTAGTGTTGTTATGGTGAATGACCTGTTGACACACTGATTAAAAAAAAAAAAAAACAGCAGAGGGATGGAAGGCAGCAGCAGGGTGGAGGCAGAGGTGAAAAAGGAGGAAAGTTAATGATGCAGAGTAGTTACAACGCTGTGGAGAAAGAGGAGGATCATCATCATTATCATTATTATTATCATTATCATTATTATTATTAAGGAGCATGCATCTGTGAGACAGCTGTGTGCTAGCAGCCAGTTAAGTGGGACTTTGCTGCGGTGCATCTCTCCCTCACTGACGCTGAAGTCTTCAGATTCCCTCTTGCCTATCTAACTTCCTGCAGGTGCGCCATGCTTACTTTTCACTCGGCCCTGAGGCTAAAGTCACGGTGCTACAGTGCGTTCGATTACACACACACACACAGCTGCAGGGTTGCTTTTGGCAGGCAAACATGAAAATACCACTGTATTAGGTTCTAACCTGGACGACTGCCCCCGAGCCCAGTTTCACCTCTCACTCCTCCTGTGTGTAGTTATAACAAAAGAATAACATGGACACACTAAGTAGACGACATTTCAGTAACCTTTGCTCCCCATCAAATACCTCTGCGTCTTGGTGAAGTTCAGATTATTGTTTTGTTCTTGTATGTAACTGCACACGATGAATCACTATATGAACCGAACCTGAAGAGTTTAAACACCCTTTGAGAAGTCACCGTCCGAGTTTTGTTGTTTTAACTTGAGCGAGTAGCATCCGCACATGTTTGACTGATGGATCGCAACTTGTCAGAAGCAAAACAGTTGCTGGGTCTAGTCCAGCCACAAGTGTGTGTCTAAATGCGGTGAGACAGAGCAGAGAGACAGGAGAGAAGACAAAGGAGCGGCTTGTTACGAAATAAAAGTTGATACTGTATGACGGCGACAGCTGCACTAACTCGGGTCGAGATTCAAAACAGCAGCAGGATAAAAAGTCTCTGTTCTCTTACTGAATGAAACAAGAAAAGGAAGATCATAAGAAGGCAGCACTAAAGCATTTATGATTCTTTATAAATGCTCAACACAAAATCTCCTCTTGACTTATTACTTACTCACTAAGACTACAGAAAAATGTGCATTTAAAGCCATTAAATGTAACATTCTGCATTAAAATGACTTAAATATTTTGTTGACTTGTGTACTGATATTATCCAACATTCACCAATGTTCAAGCCCAGAGAAACCCCAAACTTTATTCAAGCTAATGGTGCGTTTCACTTGGTCATCGGTCAGCCGTCATGTTCCCTTGAACTTCAGGGGAAACACGGGAAACACAAGACGAAACGTCAGACAGCGAAGAAGGAAGTCAGTGAGCAAGCTAGCTGTAGCAAACGCGTAATTACCCAATATTTGCACATCAGGTTTCCCCCCAAAAGCTGTCATTTACAGAGAACCTTGTGTATCTCAGTTCATCTTAACAGCAACCATGAACACACTGGCTGTGAGCGTTGGGTTCGTCCTGCAGGTCCTGCGGGCCGCCGCTGCTGCTGCAGCCCTAAATGATTTGAGCCTGGCCCTGCATATTTCTGCTCCTCTGCGGCAGAAATGACATCATGTTCATTAATTTCTTATCGGCTCTTGTTTGCCCTCGTCATTTTCACAAACTTTTAATAAGTTGTGTTTCTGCTTGTTTTCCTCCTACATTTAAACACTTCACTTTAGCAACATATGTCAACACTTACAATGCATCAATTCTTATACATTTTTTTCACATTATCAGTTTCTCATTAAAATGCACTTTGCCTCAACATCTCCTTTAGAAGGAAAAAAGACTTCTTTGTGTTGGAGCAGGAGTGCCTCTCAGTTTGTATTTCAAACCCACACTAGGCCTTGAATAAATACTTTTTTCCATATAAACACATACTTAAAGGACCAGTGTGTTGGATTTAGTGGGAATCTATTGGCAGAAATTGAATATAATATTCATAAGTATGTTTTCATTTGTGTATAATCACCTGAAAATAAGAACTGGTGTGTTTATGTTACCTTAGAATGAGCTCTTTATATCTGCAAGGGAACAGGTCCACTTCCATTGAACCCCAGTTTCTACAGTAGCCTAGAATGGACAAACCAAACACTGGCTGCAGAGATGGCCTATCATGTTTTTAACATCTTTAGCGGCCCAATAGGGGAGGGTGAAGCAAGGGGTATTCATGTGGTTGCCATCTGTAACCTCACCTCTAAATGCCACTAAATCACTGGTCCTTTAAGGTTTGTGTGTGGTTTGGTAAAATTGAAATCAAAAGAAAAACCCGTCTCAGTGTTGCACATATCCCTGAGCTGTCCACACTTGCCATCTGTCAAGCTAATCCAAAATTTGGGAACTCCCTGTAATAATAATGTCAGGAAATGATTGGTTTAGTGCACTCAGTGATGCAAAAGATGGCCGTTAACATTTAGGAGTCAGTTGCTTTCCAAGTTTCTGCCCTCAGACATTGACCGGAAAACATGCTTCATCTTCATAATAACTTCAAGAGGGAGACGTAATAGTGTTGCACAGTATCAGAGGGTCAGCATATCAATCACACCTGGACCTGCAGCCATTATGAAAATGGAGCGTAATTGTTCTATCACAGGAGCTTTAAAGATGAGATGGCATAACTTTTTTTGAACAGTCGCTCAGGGACAGCTCTCTCTGAAGTCATCTTTATGTTCCCTTAATATCAAATCAGACCGACTTCCTCAAAGTGAATTCTTTGATCTCTTGATGATCTTTTGTTGCACAATGACTGTGAGTCACTGTGATAGCTGCTACTGAGACAGACTGGTTGTTAGATGCTGCACAGGCTTTAAACAACTCTCTAATCCACTGCACGTAGTATTACAAAAATCCACAGTGCCCACAAGATATCTTTACGTGTGTGTGTGTGTGTGTGTGTGTCACTGTGTTCATACATTTACAGTCGGCTTATGTGGAATATGAGAGCTTAGTTCCGTTATTTGATTGACTGGTGCTGATTAGCTGTGTTTCCATGTGCAGGAGTGAACCTCAAGCTGATAGGGGCTCCGCAGCTTTCACTCATCCATTTACCATTGTGAATGTGCCCGTGTGTGTACCTTTGTGTATCTGAATGTGTGTGTGTGTGTGTGTGTGCGTGTGTGAGTGCTCTGACAGAATGTCCTAGCTCACTTCAAGGAATTCCCCCCAAGGTTTTTTCTCCTGTGTTTGTTCAGCCTTTTGCTCGTTCTTTTCGCCTGCCATTGAAGTGTGGCTGTGTGGGCATTTAAGAGGTTGGATGGGGTGAGACGTGGGGGGGAGGCAGAGTGTATTTATAGAAAAAAATACACATGTAACAAAGTAAACACTCCTCAGTCTTTCTGCGCTGAACAACCTCTCATTTCTGCTGAAGAGAGCAGATGACATCGATAGGACAAAACTTATTACACATGACTGTGTGTGTGTGTGTGTGTGTGTGTGTGTGTGTGTGTGTGTGAGTGAGTGAGTGATCATACAGTAGTCAGATGCTTACCCTGTCACCCAGACACAAACACAGTCTGAGAGTAAACTATCATCCAATTCACTACTAAAACAAATACAAGTTTTTCTGAATTTTTACTTTAAAATTGAGTCTTTCTGAGCTGCCAATTTGTGACTGCCCCCTGCTGGAGATTCAGAGGAGCGCGACTGCATAAGAGGTGCAACGATTAAGCGATTAGTTGTCAACTACGGAATTAATCAACAACCTTTTTGATGAGCGATTTGAGCAATTTTTAAAGAAAACAAGTAAAAATTCTCTGATTTCTTTACTCCTTCATGACAGTAAACTGGAGATCTTTGGGTTGTGGACAAAACAAGACATTTAAGGACGTCATCTGGGCTTTGGGCAACACTGATGGACGTTTTTTTACCTTGTTCTGACATTTTACAGACCAAACAAACTAATCAATTAATCAAGAAAATAATTAAACAGCAGTGAAAATACTTGTTAGTTGCAGCCCTAAACTGGATTGTATCAGCGTCAGAGTCTTGTAAATCTTTGCTGGTGGTGCTACGAATGTGCAAATTCACTGTTGTGTACATCAACACACACTGAGGCGTTGCATAACATTGCATACAAGGCCATGTGTGAAATACTTTGGAGAATTAAGTGCACTATCTTATCTTTATTAACCTTGCTGACTTTCAGATTAACTAAAGTTATGCAACTATTATTTACACACACATTACACACACACACACACACACACACACACACACACACACACACACGTACACTGTCACATGCACAAACAGCTGACATGTTGCTTGTAGAGACCGACCTTGCAAACATACAGTGTTTGCATCATGCACTCATTATGCTCACTGTGCTAAACAGAGAAAACACGGAGCTTCTATTCAGTGTCATAACTACAGCGTCTTCTATAAAGGCTCCTGGCATGTCTCTCTGATTCCTCTGCTTCTTTCTTCCAATAGTTCCTCTCTTATCTGTTGCCTTCCTCTCTCAGTGCGGTCTTATCAGTCTGTGCCTCACTACATATCACTCCATCTCTCCAGATCCTCCTCTTTCAATCTCTCCCTTTCTCATTTCTGTCTTTATCTTCCCATACCCCCCCCCCCCCCCCCCCCCCCGCCACCACCACCACCACCACCACCACAATCTGTCTCAGCTCTTTTTAATCAAAAGCCTTTTTCAACCTGTTGTCTCTGTGAACAAATATAATGTGACAAACAGCGTCACAAGACATGCATGCCGGCACCCTCACACAAAACAAAGCTACCTGCACCAGGACAATAGACTCAGTCCACCTTTGTAAACCAGCAGAGATTGTTGCTGCATTGAAAAGATCTGCATTCATGCTATTAAAACGGGGCACAGACGCAGAGGCATCAACTACAAGAAACAAGCTGTGCAGTAATCACCCCCTATGCACATGCAGACAAGCACCGTATGAGTGGCTGTGCTCACAAAAGCATGTGTGCTCTTATTCTCTTGAGCAAGGCGTTGGTGATATCGGTGAGTGTGATGTCATGGTCCTTGACTGTGTCTGAGAATTCAAAGTGGCCTTGCCTCTGATAACACACACACACACACTCACAAACACAAAGAATATGCAGTCATTTAAAAACATGCCCGAGCATCCAAACATAAAATATGCAGCGAAACAGAAAAATGTCCTTTTACTAAGTGCAGTGGAGGTGAGAGAAGTAGATTTGACAAAACAGTCTCACCTCAAGGAGCTTTTGATTATTATCACACAATCTTCCTCAGCAGGTGTTCTTTACCCAGTTGAAGATATTTCAGTTTTCTTTTTTCCTGAGTACTTTAAGGACTTCTTCTCGTCTTGCTGTCTTAAATGTTGAGATACAAAAAGGATTCTCGACCTTGGAAACTAATCTAAACCCAAGCTAATTTGTAAAATAGGAAGTCTGTATTCTTTCTCTGTGCTTTGAGGTGCAGGAAAACATAGATTTGCTTGAGGCGGATGATCAAACTGGTTGATTCAGTGGGTTCAATGGGTTCCAAATGTCTTTCTGTCACCGTATTAAACAAGGGGTGACATCAGGGAGGAGTGTCACTGAGGTTATTGGAAATCATGAGTCACACTCAGGACACCCGACATGAAACTACTCCCCGCTCGCCCACCCAGGCCGGCGCACAGACACGCAAACACAATTACAGGATCTCCCTTGCAAGGGGATCCCCCAATAAACACTTGTCATCTCACACGCACACACTTTTAACACAAGAACTGCATGAGCCAAAGTCACCCCACCCCTAAACATTTGGCAGACAGTCTTTCCTCCCCTGCACAGAGAAAATAGGGAGGTGACCACTCTGACAATGTGACAGGAGAGGAGTGTGTGTGCAACAGCATGAGAGAGGCAAAGAGTGAGATGATGCCTTAGAAATTGAGTGGAGATAGGTGTAGGCTTGTATATGTGGCTGCGCTCCCATTTTAGGAGGAGGGGGCAGCAGGGGAGAAGTGAAAGTTTAGAAGGGAGCTTAGAAGAGTTAGAGGGCACAGAGGAGGAGGAGAGGGAAAAGGTGTGTAGAGAGATATGCCGAGTTAAAAGACCTGTCCCTCCACTTTTCTGCCCCGTCAGCTTGGAGAGAGAGAGATAGTAAGACCGACGGCAAGCCAAATGGACAGAGCATAAAGGAGGAGACGGCAGGAAGCGGGGCTGATAGAGGAGTGCAGGGGGGGAAAGATAAGGTATTTTTGGAGTATATAAAGTACAGTGCCAAACATCAGTAGATTATCTGAGCTCAGCATCTGATCAAAACTCAAAGCATCCAGTAAAAAAGAAAAACAAAAGCAGGCACGACCACGACTCTGTCATGAAGGCTACAGACAAATCCGGCTTCCCATGTTGGGGGGGGGGGGGGGGGGGGGGGGGTCGGGCTACATTCGAGCACACTCAGTGAAGTGGAAACATAATTAAGCTTCTTCACCTCATGCCCCAAATGTGATTGTTTAAAAGGAGAATGAATTCCTCAAGATTATCCAAATATACAGAAAAACATTGATTTCTTGTCCAGGTAAGAGCCATCATCACTTGTTATCATCTGTTAAGATTAAGCCAATTATAATGGGGAGTTGTAGATAAGAGGAGGCAAAGACCTGACGTGGACCTTCTGAAAGGCTAATGCCTCTAAAGTTTTCGACCTCAGTTGCATGTGAAGAATTTCAAAGCAAAACTACCACAACATTTTACAGAAGTAACAAACTGTGGTACAGCTACATCAAGTGTTTGCGATGCAGGAGACATGAGGATTGTTCTGGATTGTGCTTTCTGTGTATTTTGACTCTGAGCTGTTTATAAGTGGTATTGTTTTATGTGCCATAGGAGTAAACTGTGTGTAGATTTGATGTCAGATACAGTAGATCACTGATTACTGGGCTGTGCGGTGGTACCAGTGTCATGTTATCAGACAGTAATGCACATCTACCTGCTGTTCCCTGCTGCTAGCTTGTGCCAGCATTACTTGAAGATCACATAACATTAGCTGATGCTGGCTAACTTAAAGCAACAGTTCCACATTTACTCTTATTTGACGTCCTGCTGAGAGGCAGATTTTCAGTTTTACTCTTTGCAGTCTTTATGCTAAGCTAAGCTAAGCGGCTGCTAGCTGTAGCTTCATATAGACAAATGAGAATGCTATCGATCATCTCATCTAACTCATGGCAAAAAATGAAAATAAATGAATACAGAAATCACTGTATAAACTGAGCAACTGAGTGAATTTATCCACTTTGCGATTACTGACAGCTCTTTCAGTGACTTATTAATGCAAAGTTCTTGTGATGTCCTCAGTCTTGCTTATCTCCAGTGATGTGTACTGTCTCCTTTTGGCTATACTCAATTTATAAGCCAATAATGCTCCTGCTCTGATAGTGAGCGGAGTTAAGGACACAGTACACTGCTGAGGAGAATTAGAGAGCAGGCCTGAAAAGAACGAGAGAGGGAGACAGATGTTTAGTCCTCGTCGGCCTTGTCGCTGAGCCATCTGACTGGCACAGTGGATGCAGATAACAGACGAGCAGGAAAATGAGACAGGGAGAGAGAAGGAGGTGGAGGGTGAGTGGAAAGAGAAGATGGGAGAGATGCAGGAAGAGAGTGATTAGGTCAGTGGATGAAAGAGAAGATGAAATGAGGAACATGAAGACGATAAAAACGGCAAAGAAGGAGTTTCTCTGGAGGACGGAAGAAAGAGGCACAGAAATTAATGAACTGAACTGGAAAACATGGGAGAATAAACAAGTGAAAAGTTATAATTGAAGGGGAGATGAGAGGTTGAGCAGGGTAACGCAGAGAGGAAGAACTGAAGGAGGGGAGGAGAAAAGCCTGCCAATATGGCTGGGTGATATGACATAAGAAAAATGATCTCAATAATGTTTCCCATTTTGATCAATGCCAATATCTATCAGGATGTGTAATTTGACAATGCTGCCAAGAGTATCCTGATAACGACCCAAGCCAGAAGAAACCAGAAGGTTCATTAGTTAAACTAGAATTTAGCTCATGATCATAAAAAATAGAATAATATAATGTACACATTTAACTCTTCTGTTGTGGCTGTTAGATCATGCTGAGTAAAAAATCTACAAAGTTTACAATCATTATCAACATCAATTTCATCATGATCCCGTAACAAGATCTTTTTACACCTGCCAATGTGTGAGTTTCACAGAAATAGCTGACAAGCAGATGAAAGACAGCGAGAGAGAGACAGAGAGGAGAGGGATAAAATGAGGCAAACTCAACAAGAGATATGAAAAGAGACGGCAGACGTGTGAAAAGAGGGTGCACGGCATCGCAAAAGAGAAACGGGAGTGGGAGGGAGTGTGCTGAATAAGCAGCAAAAGTGAAAAAAAACAAGAGAACGAGGGATAAGAAGAGAAAGAGAAAAAGTTTGGAAAAAGGGAGGGAGTTTGTGAACGCGCAGGGAGGCACACCCAATAGCGAGAGAAACACTGTTGAATAAGAATGAAGGATAATAAGAGGAGCAAAAGAGAGTGCGCAGTTTTAAAAGGAGGGAGATTAACAGGATGGTGAGCTTCTCCCACAGCGTTCGCTCCGTCTCAGTCCTTGACAAACAAAGCTAATGTGACTCCACAGTAAATGCACGAGAAAACTGCTGAGCCAATTGTGTGAGTTCGGTAGAGATACAGGCGGAGAGAGGGATGGTGTTTGTGCGTTTGGAGATGGATGGTGGTGCAGAAGCTGTGTGGTCCTCTGACCTACAGCAAAGATCTGTGCTAACACAAATACTCTCCACCTGGAGCCTCACTTAAACAGTTTAAATGAAGTATACTGAGCAAAGTAACTCACGAAATGTTGTATGAAATGTTACAAGTTTTCCAAAAACTACTCATCTGTATAAGAGACTTTCAGTTCAACAGTGAGTTCCAGTGTATCTAACAGTTTAGTGTACAAATGCACAGTTTAACTCTTACAGATGGACTCCTGCATCAAATCACAAACGTACATTTTAAAGGCGTTAGCAGTGTCTTACAGTGAGGTGTTGGACCACCACTCGCTGCCAGCGTCCTGTATAATACATCACACTTAATATTTACACAAATACCTCTGGTGTGTGTAACAATGCCGCTGTAGTTGCAGGTGGTGTGTTAATCACACTGATATCCCTTCAGGCCAGGTGCTGCACTGAAACAGGCTTTCTTAGAGGCTTGTGAGGGGAATTAAAAGAATCTCTAGGGTAGCTATTCAGCAGGTATCTTGCTGGTTTCAGCTGGAGGTCGCAGGCATACACCAGTGTTGCTTAACCCAATCACAGCTAGTGAACAAAAACTATTTGGAGGCAGCTCATTTCAGTTAAGAAAGAAATGAGAATAGGAACTGTGTGAACTTCAAATGACCTCCAGTCATGAACAGTCGGTCAACAGGAGGAGGAGATGGGCGCCGGGCTCAGTGCAGGTGATTGATGCCTGTAACATCCACTCATCCACTCGTGCAGTTGCTGCCAGTTTGATCAGACTGACCGTGTGTGCAGTGGTGAAGTCTAGTTGACTGTAGTGGGTTTACTCTGATGTGATTTCGTGCACTAGAGCTTGATGAGGCTACAGCATACCAAGAAGCATGTGGTCGTTTAATCTAACGATACCTAATGATACGGTATGTCACAAAAGAAATTAAAGAGCCTTCAGAAATATAGACAGGGGAGAACTGTCAGTAGTTCAAAAGAACTTCAGCATCTCCTTAGAAATGCAAGGGAGCGACACAGGAAAACAGAGCTCTCCAACTTCAAACACTAAAAAAAACTTTGAAGAGAAATCAGTCACTAATATGAACCCTGGAAAGAAACAAATTTTCACTTTGGATGAGCACCAAAAATCAAACTAACTGACTTCTACTTGAGGTCTGTTACACAAAATGTGTCTCATGAGTATAACAACATGGTGCAGTCTTTATCAGAAATGTGTTGAGAAGCTTGTAGGGAATCTGCTCAAGAAGGAAGCCGAGCCGATGTTAGATGCACGTCTGTTTGCCTGTTAGCATGAGCGCGGCACTGAAGGCGCTATCCTCAGCATTTTGCACTCTGTCTCTAAACACCTGAGAGCGCAAAAGCCTTCGCTCAAATCTTATTTATTAAAGTTCAGTGTTTAATACTGTGCGACCCTACCTGCTTTTTTTTTTTTTACTTCCTAGCTAATAGGATGCAGGAGGTGAAGGTCAAAAGGATGCTGTCTGAGACTAAATACACAGGCCCCACAAGGTTGTGTGGTATCACCTATGCTCTTTACATTGTACACTAATGACTGCAGGGAAGTACACCCCATTAATTATGCTAAAAAATTTGCAGATTATACTATGATTTTGAGTCCACAAGGACATGGACCCCTCTGTGTACTGCAGTGAGACAGATAACACACATTGGCAACCTGTGTGACAGACTGCAGCGGAGACCTTACTTTCTAAGGCGACTGGGGCTGTATGGAGTGAGCAGGCAGCTCATGGTGATGTTCTGCCGGGCAATCCTAGAGAGCATCATCAGACGTAAAATTACAGCTGAAAAGCAGGCTCGCCATCCTGTGCAAAACAGCAATGAAGGTAATAGGGATGAAAGAATACGAGCACATACAGGGCCTTTATGGGAAGGCGGTCATGAAACGAACAACAAAAACCACTGCGCACTCTTCATCCCCTCCTCTCTGAATATGAACCTCTGCCAATGTGCAAATCACACCGTTTGAAGCGATCGTTTGTCCCAGCCTCCATCAAGCTGCTGAACTCCAATGCTAAATTTTAGTGCCATAGAACAAGGTGCAATAAATGCACCAGCACCAAAGTGCTTCAATTCTTAGGGGGTTTTTTTAAGCTGTGTTTTGCCAAATTTCCAGGGAAATGTCTCTTTCATACTTTCAGGTGTTTTTATGTGAAGTAATTGTCTGGCATCATATCACATGCTTGTCTTTGTAAATGTTTAGTGCACAGAGGCACGCAGACCTAAACACAGAACTGAGCTGATCGATCGTTGCTGCCCCAGTATGCGTATAAAAGCAAAGGATAGATGTAACAGCAGGCTGATTTGCAAACACAATTTAACATCCTCAGTATGACAGACAGTGTGCTGTATCCTTCACAAACTAAGCATGCTTGTCTGTTTGGGCAGATTGATGGCAGCTTTGACCCACCATCACAGATTTCTCCCCTGTAATGTGGCTTCAGAGGCCTCAGCCTGGTGTGTGTGTTTGTTTGTGTTCTGTCCTCTAAAATCCATTGTTCCAAAACTCTGAAATCTATTCAGCGTGAGCCTACTCAACTCAATGAGAGTTGCTGCTTTAAAATTGCTCACGTCCACAAAGTCTTTGGGGAGTAGTAAAATAACAGAGTAACTAGGCTCTGCCTGCGGCATAGAAATGGAGTCAAGCAGTGCTGAATCTATTAATCAATTAGTTGATCGTTTATGTCATTTATGAAGCAAAATGGCACACATTTGCCGGTTCCAGCTTCTCAGATGTGAGCCCTTGATGCTTTTCTCTGTTATGTCATTGTGAACTTAATATCAAAACAAGCAGTTTGACAAAATCCCTCTGGGTTCAGACAACTTGATAAGGCACGCAGAACAACTGTTGATGGATAAACAGATGATGGAAGTCGAGGCAGACAAGTGCACTGCTACACTGCAACACAAGCAACTTACTGCCATATAAACCCAGTGGACCCTTTGCAATATGGCACTGCATTTAGGCTGAGCCCACCTAAAAACTCTGCCGTAACTGCTTCCTTCACTCAGTGCCGCAGCTGTTCGTGTAGTATTTTATAAGCCCAGCATAAAACAGCTAGTGCAGAGTTGAGAAATCAAGTCATTCAGTGTGTGTGAAGGACTGTTTGTGGGTCCCGAATGAAACCTCTGAGAGGGTACAACAGGTACAAGTTACAAGTTTCGGGTGTTTTCTCACGAAGAAGACACCAACGAATCAAATGTTTTCAACACCTGCCGAAACTTTAAAGGACAAGATAGAGAGCCTGAAAAAAATGTGGAGATGCCAGTGGGTTTCTGCCACCCGGGCTAAGTGAGGGTGAGAACATGACAAATGTCAGAAGTGACACTGCAGAAAGATGAGAGCAGGAGCTTCATTCACCCCAGGAGATTCATCCCTGCTGAAGGAAAGAGATAAACACTCTGTGTATTTACGTTGTGTGTTTTATGTGTGTGTGTGTGTGTGAGAGAGAGGGAGAGAGAGAGAGAAATCCTCTAGTGCACTGTGAGAGCTACGTCTTTGTTACTCTGACAATGGTGCTCTGACACAAATGAAAAAGATTCTTTTTTTCCCTCCACTGTCAAACACTTTTATCTTCCCTTCTCCGACTGTCAGCGTTTCTCCCCACATTTCCCTCACTCTCTCTGATTCTCCATTTGTGTACCTCAGCATTTCTCTCTCCCTCCTTCTCTGTCTCCCCTTGTCTTCATTAGCTTCCCCTCTCCTGTTTTCATTTCATCATTTACTCTCTGAATTTGGTATCTGAGCAGCAGAGAGCGAGGAAGGGAGAGCCGCGATGTGTGGAGAATACAAATACAGAGGAGAAGGAGGGAGAAATGGGGATAGGGGACATGGATAGGAGCACAGAAGAAACGGGAGAAGGCATTGTTAGTCGGATATCAGAGGGGGGAAAATGAGAGAGAGCCGGAAAGAAAAGTTAACAGGCAGGAACAAGGAGAGGAGAGAGAGAATAGAAGGGGAGAAGGGGAGAGAAGTGGCAGGAGGATGGCGTTATGTGCTACTGTGGAGCCTGCAGCAGGATAAGTGATCCCAGTGGTGGATAGAAGGTCAGATACACACCGACAGGCAGACCACTGCTTAACCCTGCGCTCTGACCACACACACTTGAGCACACGCTTCCTGACACACACACACACACACACACTCAAAGTAAGCACGGACACAAACGCACACTCGCACACGGCTGATGTGAGGCAGACAGACTGAGAGCAGGATGGCTGTCAAAACATCAGCATCTGTTCAGCATCACACACAACGCTCAGAGCAAACACACACACACACACACACACACACACGCACACACACATACATCTAGCAAACAGCGTCCAAGCAGCCCTTAGAGGGATCGAGACTGATATTTGATAAACTTGTACTACCACAGCTGGGGCCTAGATAAAACACACACGCACACACACACACACACACACACAGCCCAGCCACTTTCACACAGTGTTTCATAACTTATGTGTGTAAACATAAAGCCATGGCGATAAAGGTAACTGAATTTGTGTGCTGTTATTGCATTAGATGTGTATTATATTGTGACTGCATATACTGTATATGACCTTAGATGTGTGTTTTATTCTGTGCACATAATTACGTGAAAATCAATGTGTGAGTGTGTGTGTGTGTGAATGCAGGGCTAATTGATTGTCCTCGTCAGCCCTGCTGTTCAGACTGCAGTAGCTGTCAGCAGGAGCCAACTGCTACTCTAACAAGCCTTACAAACACACACGCACACACACACACACGACTTTCATACTCTCTCAGACACACACGTTATCGCATTAGCCCTTGATGTAGAAACAGACACACAGTCTCTCTAGAAATGTACACACACACGCACACAGAGGTAGTTCAAGAAATCCATAAAAATCATATGATGTGATTGCGCCTAAGCTGGTATTCTTGACATTTGCCAGTTTGAATGACAGATGTTATAAATATCTGAAGAATCCCGTGGCATTTCTCGATGCGTGACAAGCGTAACAAAGGCCCGGCCCTTAATCCAACCTGAAGACAAACAGTAAATCTCTCTCCATTTGATTTACAGGAACGGTGATCTGTGCTTTGGGTCACTCCAATTCCACCTTCCTGATAGTGCCGTTACAGTATCGCAGAAAGAGATAACATGGAGGATAATGCAGACCCCACGCAGCACTCTGCATCGAGCCACACATACTGTGAAGACACACACTCGCGCGCGCACACACAGAGGGGATATTGCTGATGAGGTGTTGGTAAATACACTCCATCACAGTGTAGGAGGTTGCACAGGGACAAGCCCCTCTCATCCCTCATCCTTTCCTTCGCTCTATCCCGCCCCACCCTCAAACCCTCCCCACAATCTGTCGTTACAACTTGAGCCTGCTTCCCACACCCACCTGCTTTCATGGATTTCTGTCTTATCTATCACCCCTCTCCTTCTCTTTTCTGCATGGCGTCTCTCTCTCTGTTTTTCTCATCCGCTTCTCAGTTTTCTTTTCCAGGGATTTGTTTTTCATCCTCTGCATTTAGCGGGCCGGAGCTGTCTGTCAGATGTTGTCCTTTGACTCGTCCTCGGTCCCTCCGTTTGTGCAAACACTTTAACTGTGAATGTGTGTGACGCAGCACGTGTGCATGTAGGCATGTGCGAGCAAGACCGTGTGAGTTCTAAATGTTTGTGTGTGTATCTCTGTGACTGACTAGGACTTCGTACATGTTGGCTGTGCTGCTGAATTTGTGTTTGTTATCCTTATGAAAACAATTTATTAAAAGAAAAACTTGCACTTGCTCTAAAACATTATTCCCTCCATTAATATTGGGCTATTTTTTGCTTATGAAAAATGTTGAGGAAAGCAGACAAATGTAAAGAAAGTGACTGATATAAATTAAAGTCTTTTGCACCCAATTGGTGTGCCATGGAGCATTGTTATAAAGGCAAATGTGTGGACTATGAAACTTGCTTTAATCTGCATTGATTATACATTTCATCCCCATCTCTTGCCCTGAGAGCTCAATACATTTTTGCACAGATGGGCTTCCCACTATCTGTATGTGCCGCAGGCTCGCTCTCCCTCTCTTTCCTTTATCCTCCCTGCGTCTGTATATGTGCTCATGCGTGCACTCCTCAGTTTAAGTTTCTCCGTGTGTGCATGTGACCATGAATATGTATATTTTGGTGTCCAAGCACCCATGCATCTGCATTTATGTGTGTGTGTGTGCTGCCTCTGCATTTCTCTGTTGCGGCTGCTGGAGCCGTTCAGCCACCGTGTCTCCACTGACCTGTCCTCAGTGCTGACTCAGCAAGTGTTGGTCCCCCTCTGCATTATTCAGCAAGCTTAGCCAAGGTGTTAAACAGGACCACATCACTGCAGAGGATGGGAGCATGCTAAGTGGACTGGCACAAGACAAGGAGAATGTAGATGTTAGCTTAGTGCGATACAGAGATTAGCTTGTAGAAACACGACTAAAGCTGTGTCCCATTTCCATTCACACGAATATCAGCTTGGATTTGGGGATGTGGTGTGTTCACACCAGCGTGTTTGCATGCAATCTAAATTTGGTTGATTTGTGAGCATCGGACGTGTTGATGAACATTTGTCATACAATCCAACACATGAAGAAGAAATGTAGAAAACTGTCACAAAAACACAAAATGTTCTAGATACGTCAGGGAATATGAAAGTGCCATTATGCTTTAGAGAACATGTCCTGAATGTGAGGTTGAATTAATTGGTGGCTTAAATATGCACCCCCTGGCATGGTCCTTTAATTACAGTTTAGAAAAGTGTGAAAATTGTTTGTTTGGGCAGTATTAAAAGAGGCATGTCGTCTATGAAGTCCAGCAGAAATACCAGTTTTATGCTGTTGGTTTTCCATCGCAGAGGATAACAGCACAATTAAAGTAATTTCACCTGTTCTCAAGTCGTTTACAGCGCATAATATTCTTGAAATGTGCTCAAGTAAATTACATATCAATGTTCTGAAAAAAGTGAAAGTTATCCTTTGCACTTTTCAAACATCGATTTTCCACCCTAGTTGGCTGAGTGCAGCTCGTCCCTCTTCTTTGTACCCATTAGGCTAATTTGTCCCCATCAACAGGTGTTGAGTCATAGATGTTTCAGAGGCACGAGTGGATGCTAATGCTAATCAAAGGCCCAAAAAGACCATCAAGAGTCTCTGGTGAAGATCTAAGAACCAGCTAAAAAGCTCCAGTACCAAAGAAAATTTAAATGCATTGTTAGTCACAGCTTTCAAGTGATGTCTCTCCTCTTTGTTTTTGCCTTTGAAAGGGATGACAAAAGAGAAATAACGATGCATTTGCACAAATCGGCGCACATCACAACAAAGCAAGTGACACCCTTACACAGACACGCACGTAACTTCACAGATGCACACAAAGCAGTTATTATCTTTGTTTTCTATGAGAGGAACTCAGACATGCTCTTTGCTGTCGTCTGTTCAGTGTTTGATGTGTCGAGGTATCGCTGGGCTTTGTGAACATTCCTTGTCCTTTTCACAGTACAGTAGCTGCGGCAGCGTCCTCCCCTCTAACTTTCCACTGCCATTCATCCCTTTTTCTTTATCTGTTCTGTCTTTACATTTATTTTCTCCCCCTGTTTACTCTGTCTCTGTGCTCTGTCCCCCTCTACCTCACTCAATCACTGTCTCCCCTTGTTTCTCTCTCATCCATCCCACTGACCTTCATCTCTGCTCTGTCTCATTTTTGATTCTCAACCTTTCTTCACCTTCATTTTGTCCTTCTCTGTAGTTTTTGTCTGTCCGCTCCCCCTCGTACTTGTCCGCTCTGAGTTGTGTGCAGTCTTTTTGAAGAGGCCGAGAGAGCTCAGTAAACAGTGTTTGGGTCTGTGGCTGTTTGTCTAACCTCTGTCCGTGTCACAGGACACGTCTTTGTGTCTGCTTCAAAGGAACATACACACTCTTTCACGGATGACACACACACACACAAACAGACACACAGCTTTGATAACTTTAGTTACGACTTACGTTGCAGATTTAGATTAATTATCCAAAATATAACCATCAAATAAGTTGTGATTGTACTACTGTGGATACAAACAATTGTATTGATCCCCTGGTGAAATTCACAAGCTGCCCAACAGTATTTAGTAAAGTATACACTCCACCTTTATCAGCTGTAACAGTAAAGCAATGTATGTAGATATAATGGCTCCTATGTGTGGAGAATGGAGTAGGCTGAACACCCTATGGTGTCTGGAAGATAAGGAGCGAAGAAAAGGGATCCAATAGTCAGAAGGGAATGAAGACCGTCTGCCTAATGTTTGCATGTTGCCCTGTATAGACTGCACACCTGGTTTTATTTGCATGTGGAAAGTCACATTTGTATGCCTGAAGGTGCTTGTTTGGGGAGGATTTCAGTCAAGGGTATGAGTCATCAATATCTATCTATATCTTGTCAAAGAAGTCTCTGACGCACCAATATTTTCCAGAAGGTTTGCAATAGAAAGTTACCTAACAATGTTGCCAGGCAACGAAGATATTTCTAAGCAGATGTTTCTAACCTCTGACTTATTACGCAGTCAGATTAGCTGGATGATTGGACACGGACAGAAAAAGTGATAAATACTTAAATAAAGTCGAACTGAAGTTGGAAGTAAATCTAAATTTTGATGATGCTGCAGCTATTTTTTCCGATTTTCAAAAGATGATTAAGCCATTTTTGTCCATATTCAAGGAGGCAGCTTGTTAGATTAAAGCCTCTGGGTGGGCGCTGAGTGACAGTTGGAGACGTGCTATCAACTTTTCGCAGTGCACTACTGACTGGAGTACGTCTCTTTACAACATAAGAAAAAACATGGAACATGGAAGCTAGTTAGCCTAGCTTGCTATCATTAGCTCTTTGTATTTATTTTTTTTATATATATATCAGCACCCACTGAATCATCAGCAGCTCCAGGGAAGCTCAGCGTTGTGTTCGTACCACATTATACAAAGGAGGAGGGGTCTGGCTAACGTTAGCAGTCTCAGACTAACCCCAGACTAACAAAACTCATAATCAAGGGAAGTCCTGTACACTAACACTCCACGTTACCCGGTGATTCATATCATGAAACGCCAGAGAGTAAGATATAAATGACAGACGGGATGAAGCTAATGACATCAGCACCCAAGCTGATCAACTGCCTGTGTGTCTGTTAGAATTAAAGTGATATTAAGAACAATTTTTAATGCCTGCCCACACAGATATTGCACCAATCAAATTATCAGTACAGACGCCGTCAGTGTGAATCAACAATCTCCATCACATGGAGAACGCTCATGTAGGGGGTGCTGCCACAGGAGAAAAACACCACATATGTAAGCTAACTGATCTTTTTTTTTTTTTTTAGCACAAATGACTTTTAGTTTAATATATTTTTCCGCCCTTTGACACTCATCCACTGTTTCAAGAAAAAGACGGAAATGGAGTGGCATGTCGTTATCGGTATATTTCTTACATTTTATGCTTTTCAAACACATTTTCAAAATAAGTCGGATGGAAATTCATTTCATGTTATCCTTTTCCATGCACAGCTCTGTGGCCATCAAGCTAAAGCCGCAGCTCTGTTGTGTCCAGCTGAAGGGACATAATGCATGTAGTGAGTTCTTTTCTATAATTATATATATAGGCCTGCTGTCCTCTATAATTCATGGATATGTACACCCCAGCTGCCTCGGCACGTATGCAGCTCTCAGATGAATGGCTCTGTGGCCTGCCTAATGCACCGGACACTCCCACATTCTTTAAACATGTATTCTCCCTCTTGATCATCATTTCGGAGGACTGGAGAATAACTGAAAGGTCCCTCCTGTCTCTCATCTCTATATTCTGCCTGCCCCTCCATGCCATCGCTCCACTTCAGCCTCCCAATTCCCCACACTTTCACACTGACTGGTAAAAAACAAAAACATGCAGTCTCTTTGCAAAAAAGAAAGTGATGGAAGTTAATTGGTTGTAGCAGCAAAGGTGGAACTGCACCAAAATGAAAATCTGGAGGAAAAGAGTAAGATATCAGACAGGAGAAGAGGAAGAGAGACGATATACTGATGCTATGTTTGGTGGCTATTTTTCAATTTCTTAATATCTCACGCCTCAGGGACCAAGTCAAATCTTGGGCATGCTTCAGGGACAAAGGTTTGACTTGGTCCCCGAGGCATGAGATCTTTTAAAATGTGAGAATGTTTATCAAGTGTCCATTTGTGTTAACCAATAAGAAAGAAAAATGAGAGCTTCCGTGTTTCCGTCGTGGTCAAAAAGAGAGGGAAACGGAGGTAGAGAAGATGCTGCAGGATGGAGAGAGCGGAGGAAGTGAAGGAGGGAGAGGAGCAGAAATGCGGGTCGAGAGCCGATGCTGACCAAAGCTGACACCCATCGGCATGCAGCGTTCACCTCCAGGGTGTGTGTGTGTGTGTTTGTCTTTTTCATGCCTCTGTGCTTGTGTGGGCGTGACTGAGAAACAAGGGAGAATATTTAAAGCTGATTTGTCATGAGAGAGTGGCAAAACAGTGGAGCCAGCACAGGCTTTGATAAGCTGCACAGCGATACACACACACACACACACACACACACACACACACACACACACACGCACACACAGGCCTTGAGCTAACATTTAGCCAGATGGAAAAGTCTTTGGTTATTTCTCATGGGTCTAAATACTCTGAGGGTGCAAGTACAGCTTCCCACATCAACAACCCACACACACATACATGCACACACACAAACATACATGCACAGACACACACAAACACACACCCATATATAGGGACTAACAGATGTGCACCTACACACCCACTGTACAGACATAAACAACCAATGACATAAACACACACACACACACACACACACACACACACACACACACACAGTGTTTACAAGCAGTTTTTGCTGCTAATGGGCAATGTTTTATGCTCTGTTGCCAAACACAGATGAATAAACAGTCGGCAGATAACTGGGCATGACAGCGAATTAATCTGTAATAATAATAATAATAATAATATAGAGAAAAGTTGGTTTTTAAGATCCTTTTTGAGTCAAATTCTGTAGATTATAGGTAGAGCTTTTTCCCGGGATTCCTTCATGCCAAGACCTCACAACAATTCAACCTGTATTTACTAAACCCGTCATATTGGGCAACCAGCAGAGACCCCAGGCAGCTACTGCTGCTCACACATACCTTGTACAAAATTGTCATTTTCACTCTCCGGTTTTTGAACACAAAAATCACTGAAAGATGCTGTATAACGTCTTCATTAGAGAGCTTCAGAAGCATTGGCAGGTGGATTTTGTTATCTTTGGACTGAGTCATCTAGCTGTTCCAATTATTGTGCTAAGCTAAGCTAACCTAGCCTTAGATTGAACGCCCTGATATGAGAGTGCATTAATCTTCTAAACTCCCCGCCACAAATAAGCTTATTTCCCAAAATGTCAAACTATTCCTTTCACAGTGATGCAAGGCAAGATCCATTCTGAAATGACTTGAGTTTTAGAATTGTTTCATAATCTCAAAGCACATCAAATCTCAATCCATAACAGTTTAAAACACCTACTTTTTCAGACAGAAACTGGGAATGCCACCAGGAATGAGAGCAGCAGCATCGCATTTCTCTGGGGAGGTTTTCACAGCCGAAAGTGAATGTATTATATGTGTCCTGTTAGCTAGTGCTGGGGCTTATGAGAATTCGTTTTGAGAAGATGAAAGTCAGACAGGATGTGTTAGACAGGGGTGGCAGATGTAGGAAATGGGGTTGCCTTGTTATAGGTAATGTCCCGTGGGAACGTGTGAGTGAGAATGTATCGTATGCAAACTGTCACTCAAGAAAAATAGAGATTGGTTTGCACAGAATAGAGACTTGGATGAGTGTCTGCACACCTGTCACTTCGCCAAAATCAACTTTTAATTAAGACAGAAATGTAAGTGTAATATCTCGTCTTCATCAGCTCATTTCTTGAGACTTCAGTAATTTCCACGCAGAGCTATTTTGTGGTCTCTGATGCACACTGGTTGCTGGGTGATCAGAGTGTGATTGGCACTTGGATCAGAAATAGATCTCAGAGGCATGAAGAACATCACACCCTGGCACTGGAGGTGGGAGAGCCAAGTTTAATTAGTGAGAATTTACCCACATGCATCCTGGCAGACGTGCAGCCATGCAAACACACTCATACAATGGAGGACTTTTGCTTGGAACCTGACACATCCACTGAAACACACTCATAGATCCCACGCACACATAACACAGAGTCACGCAGCATCATTGTCACGGTTATTTAAGTGTCAGATCAGGAGACTGAAAGCTTAATTGCCTGTGTCAGACATTACCACGTATGTGTGTGTGTGAGTTAAATCTAGGGGTGTGAGTCAGACTGTCAGTGATATTATCAGCACTTTTGACATCATCTTATTTCCTGACATCGCAGAACTTTAACTTTTTGTCAGGTTCAAAAGAGATAAGTGTTATGTGACTGGTATAGAACACAGCTCCTGTAAAACATTAGATAGCCTTATGAGCTAATATGATAAGCTGCAAAGGCTTGTAAAACGCAGGACTTACGAAACATGAAGAATAGAATTAGCTGCAGTACATTTAGAGACTGTGGTATTTATCCAAGAGATATCTGGGAGTGTTTATTCAATCCTTCACCGCTTCACCTCCCCGGGATTTCAGGCTATTACTACTTGTTCAAGCAGATACATCATCACACTCCCACAGCAAGGTTTTCTATTGAAAGACACACGCACGCAGCAATATAGATTTTTTTTTTTTAACAAGAGAAATGCCGTTATAAAACCCCATTTTGCCTTGAAAATACCTAAAGTAAAACAAACAAGAAAAACTCAGCTTCAGCTTGATGCAGTGAGAACTAAACGCGTAAGTTCCTACAGTAATGGATACGAACCAGATGCTGGAACATCAGGCATCAGAGCAGCAGCGCTACAGTCGATCAGATTTGGATAAAGAATGGCAATTTCATTTGAAGAAACAGTGTGTAGTTTCTGCTGTTCGGGGTCTCTTAATCAAAACAAGAACAACAGAGGGAGTTTGATGATGTCATGAATCAGTGTGGGATCATGGGAGCTGTTGTCTTCATTGTTAAACATCCACCGCTGCGGATGAAAATGAATAGTCGTGCTCCATCATGAGTGAGCAATACAAACAGTAGTAAACAACAGAGGGGCTAGCTCGTCAGTTCAGACTTGTCTTTTTAGACATTTCAGTAAGGAAAGCTTACAAATTCTGCCTTTAATGTCGACAACATTTTGTGGCAGCACAAGTGGTCTTACAGAGAGATGAAAAGAGAGAGAAGAAGAGAGTGGGCAAGACAGAAACAAATGAAACTGAAACTTTTCGGTAGCAGCAGTTTGCTGGAAGAACATGTCCTTATGTGCATGGTTAAGCCCAGTCATCAAAGTGCCCGTCCTGCAGTGAGACAGTTTGGACAGTCACAGATTTTCCTTATTTTAATATTGAGGCTGTACTGCAGCAAGCTGGACATGACTACCAGACAGTGTCTAAGTCCAGTGTCGTGTCGTCCAGAGCAACACACAAAACAAAAATGTGTCCCTGTCCTAATATTCACCCGACTGCACTACATGTCCCACTGAGCCCTCAACGTATGTGTTCCTCTGCTCGGCCCTGATTCATTACAGGCTTTTACTGAAAATCAGATTCTTAAACTCAGATGAAATGTAGCTGTCAGTCAGCAGCGCTTTCAATTCTCTGGACTGGATCTTTAACAGCAACCTCTTTTCTTATCATCGTATCATTTGCATGAATTTGCAATCGTGTCAATGACATCGCTGCATGATTCATAGTCAGGTCAATGGTGTGACTGAGAAACTGCACCCAAAAGAGCCGAGTGCTGCTTCAGCAAATTTCCATATTTCTTTCATTTGGGCACGTTCATTCTTGTTAAAGCTTTCTGTCTCTAGCACACTCTCCTCTCTATCACACACACACACACACACACACACACACACACACACACACACGCACCTGTGTGCATGGATGGACATAGATGTGTTACAGTATATGGACATACATACTGTACACACAGTAGACATTGTAGTTTTTGCACAATGGATGCCCCTTTCCTGGAAACAGTGAAGAAAATGATGAGCCCACCTACTGTATGTTCAGCCAATCAGCAACCTAATCCAGAACCTTTTGGAAATATTTAACCCACATAGCCTCAAAACTTCTCCAGAACAAAGAAATGCAAGAGATGTTGGGTGTGTCTCTCTCCCAGCTGGACTGATGAATTTCAGTGTCCAGGACAAAACAATAAAGTAGACTTTTGTCTATTTTATTGTTGGACATGGACAAAAAGAGATCAAACCAAATCAGAGAGAGACCAACAAACAAAAATCTGTCTGTTGTTGCTTTGCTGCCATTACACTTTCCATGTGTCATTGCAGAAGTTAATAATGCAAGAGCAGAGAGAGGCAACACTTGAAACTGATTAGTATTACAAAGCTAGTTACTGAACGTCATATATTCTGTTTTTGCGGGGTCAGGTCAGGATAAGATTCAGAGCAGCAGACTTGTGTATCTTTGTCAAATAGTCTTCTGAAAGACTGCGAGCGGATCCAGATTGTCCGTTCAAACAATCTCTAAACCTCCAGGCTCGGCTAATCCTGGCGTCGTCTCACTGCTAATTTTCTCTGTTTCCCAGAGAGGGCTGAAGACAGTCATGTCTCCTTTGATATGCATGTGTTGTAGAAGCCACTTCTGTTCACGTGACGGCAAGAATCTTTGCATTGCTGAGGAAAACACCCAAGACCAAATCAGCAGAGTAACAACACTGCTTGTGATTTTTGATGGGGTACCAGGTGTATCTCAACCTAGGTTTGTGCTAGCCAAAGAGCTCTTACTCACCAAAGCTTAATACATCCAGCCCTTACCAACATGTGCTGTGGTTCGCACAACAAGCTGACTGGCGATCCATCTTCTTGCGATTCTATAACGATAACACTTCAGAAATGCCTCACAAAGTGGTGCAGTGCATTTTCTTTCATGTGCAGAAATACCAATTTCAGCGGTGGACACACATGCAATGAAATGATGATGGTCACACACACATAAACACAAGTTTCCCCATGAATATACACAAATACTGATAGACACACAAGCCCACACACACACCGAGCACTCTGTTCCCCAGTGACCTTAGTGGGTGAAAGTTCTTGACACATAAGCACTTTTATGACTGAATGGATCCACACAGTCAGGCTTCTGATCAGCAGAGTGGAAGAATTCCACTACAAACAAACTGTGCCCCAACACACACACAAACACCCACCCACACACACACACATGCACACACACACACTCACAAATGCACATGCACGCACATTGACAGATTCTCATAAGCATAAATTATGGTGGCCCTGAGAGTTCAACGCACTGCAACTTAAGAAAACACATGCAAATAGTCAAAAACACAAGCAAATTAAGAAAAACATCTTTACCAATTTGACAACACATGCGCAGCATTTAGAAAGAAATGCTGCAGAGTGAGCGAACGCAATCAAATCCAGAAACACTCTGCAAATGGAAAAAACACAACCAAATACAGAAACACGCTGCAAATACAGAAAACAGCACCAAATATCACTTATCCCCCAACTCCTTTCATCCTTCCCCTGGAGATTTAAGAACTATTCACAGTTGGCCTCGTGTCACAAGTCCAATGACTGCTGCTCCACGATGACCCAAGTGGAATCAATGACTGCGATAATGACCCCACAGAGGTTAAATACCTGGGACTCCCCACCAGTCAGTTAGAACTGAAGAACCCCTCGGATGAGAGGTGAAACATTTTCAAGTTTCCAGTTGCTAGACCTTCCTTGGGGAACCAAATACAGAAACACTGCAAGTAGCACAGATGACAACTGAACTGTTTCCACTGGACAAAAAAAGGCGAACACACCCTGACATGGCTGGGATGTGCTCATCATCCTACTACAACAACTCACAGTTTAGCTCAATGCCCAAAGCCATTTCCAATTTCAATAACTTCATGAGTCACAGACCATTGCAACAACAGTGCACACATACACAAATGCATGTACACACACACTAAGGTGCAGTGTTAATTGCTGAGGTCACAATTGGCAGAGGTTGTGACTCCTGAAGAGCGCTGAATGACAGATGAGACAGAATTACTGACGGAAGCAAATAAGAGCAATATAAAGAGGGGGAGAGAGGGAAAGATGGGAGAGGACAAGAGGGGGAATGAAGGGAAGTTTGCAGTGAGGAGGTGGAGGAGAAGGCCAGAGCTTCATCATCATCTCCCAGGGGTGCAGGCTGTGGCGCCTTGATTATGCATTCAGCTCTCTCTCTCTCGCAAAAACCACGCAGCCCTCAGAAAATACAGCCCTGTCAGCCTACTTCAGCACGCAGAATGACCTTAGAGAGTGTGTGTGTGTGCGTGTGTGTGTGTGCAAGGAATTTCTCCCTAATTTTCAGGAAGTCAGCAATAAAATGACGGAGACAATTAATGAGTTTTGTTGTGCAAAAATGAAAATTAGATTTATGATTGAGTTGATTAATCGGGATTAGACATTCAGTGGGTGTGATTATTATGTTCATCAGTACTGATGAGCAATTATTATACTTTAAACACGACTTCAGAAAGCATCATTATAATTTATAGTACTGAGTAAAGCAATACAGCTAATAAACAGAGGAAATGACACATCATAGTTACCATATTATTCTTTATCGTTTTCTTTTTGCAGATATGTTAGGGAGGTAGATGTTGTCATGTTATGAATATCTCACTTCAGGATGAAGTGAATTCTTGCATGTGTTCATGGTGAGCTAGTAAAGAAGACAGAGCATAGAGACAGTGCAAATGCAGTATTTTGTCGAACCTTCACTGTAAAGACAGACACTGATATTTACACACACTTCTAAGTATACTTGAAAAAAAAAAGTATACAGTTGCATGTACAGTTCATGCTATACACATTTGGTTCCATGTTGAAAAGTACATCTTTTACTTCAATAGTTTGTAACCCAGGCCGACAGCAGTGATGTCAGTTTGTCCATCAATTGTTCCCAAGAACTGCTGTAAAACAGGGTGTGATTCTTGGTCACCAGAGAATTACTCCTAATGGTTTTGCTGGATACGTATTTCCCCTTCAAACCATCACGTTGGTCCGTGGCCAGCTTTCTTCTCGCATTTGCTGTCAATATCAATGACTGTCACAGAATGCATGTGAATATTTCTGCAGACCCCCTGACCTTTTCTTTACAGCCACTGTCAGGCCAAATTTTCCACTTGTGCGCAAGAAACATCAGAATCCGATGGGCGTGAAAAGTTCAGACTTAACACTTTGAAAGAAGGGCAGATACTCAGAGCACATGCATGAACGTCCTCAGAAACCCAACAGATTCACAGTCAGTGTCTTTGCATATTAGGCTGAAAGCGTCATAAGAGCTGGATTTGTGTCACTGAAATGAATTGTGTTGTTTGGCAGCCTGTTTCTGTGCTTCTGTGTGTCTCTGTGAACAAGCTGCTCTGCTCATGTTTATTTACAACTGGACTAACTAACTGATTAGTTGTAACCACTAACAGACAGCAATCGCCTCACCACAGACTTTTACCGCAAAGAGGAAAACATCACAGTAACGCCAGCGGGTGGAGCCATCCACAGCCCGCGCTACCCCAACGCTTACCCCCGTAATCTGCTGTTGTCATGGAAACTGCTGTCACCACCAGGGAGCCGCATACACCTGGAGTTTGACGGACACTTCGGCCTGGAGGAGGCTGAGAATGGAATGTGCAGGTAAAACAATGCAATTCAGAAAGATAGTGAAAAGCATATGGAGACGGGGGTTCGATACCTGAGAGGCGAGGTAGAGAGCACAAAGAGGAGGAAGCGTTGATGAATTACAAGCGGCTGTAAAGGAGAAAAGTCAGATGAAAATAACAGTGATTAAAGAACCAGAGTGTGAGAGGAGGAATGATTGGAGTGACAAAGAGGAGAGGAAAAGTTTATGGAGTAAAGGTCTCGAGTTGAAAGGACGTACAACAGCGGCAGTAAAGTCAGTGAGGATAATTTGGTGATGTGTTCGCATTATCACACCAACAATAAACTGATTGAAAGGATGCGAGAGAGGGAAAAAAAAAAAAAAAAGGAGCAGGGGGTGGAACCACTGTGAGGGAGACGGATAGTTGAAGTTTACTTTCTTGGCAAGAAGTGTAAGAAGTTTGTCCTTGAGGGTTGGGGGGAGAAAATAGACTTTTTAATCCCCATATGCAACTCAGCCGTCTTTGTAAGCACTTTGCTGCAAAGACAATGGGGAGCAGCAGGGGGAAAGAGGGGGGAGGAGAGATTTGGAAAGGTAGGAAGAGGGAGAAAGTGGCTTTGTCAAATCTGTTTTGTCACACTGACTGTGTGTGCACACGTGTATTTGTCTGTGTTTGATTGATGGACTCTCTGATTGGCTGGGGCATTGATTGCTGAAATGTTTTCGAAGTTTCCGAGAAACTTTTCCTGCTTAAGTCTCGTTGTCAGATGATGTGGCAGGGTGGAGATTACAGAATACATCATAAATTTGTCCCATCACTATCTCATGAGGAAAAGTTAGCCTGGCTCGTTCCAAAGGCAACAAAAGCCTCCTTCCAGCACCTCTAGAGCTTATTAATGATCATGTTCTTTCTTGTTTGTTTAATGCGTAACCACTCTGTAGTGAAGGCTAGTAGTTTCCCTCTTGTTTTTATGCTAAGCTAAGCAACCAAGCTACTGGAACCAGCCAGTAGCTTTTCTGACTCTCAGCAATAAAGTGAATAAGCATATTTCCTAAAATGTTAAACTCTTGCCTTAATTTAGGTCAAAGTAGGTCGATCAGAGTTGTCTGTAAATTGTGACGGAGGTTTATTTCTGCTTTTGCTCGATTTCCTTCCAGTTGCGAGGACAGACACACATCACAGTCAAAGTCCCAACCTTTTCATTTTTATCCGACATCCTTCCCTTTTTCCCCTCCACCCATTCATCTACCTCTCCATCTCTCTCGCTCCAGGTATGACTTTGTTGAAGTGGAGGACCAATCAGAGACCAGCACTATAATTTGGGGCCGCTGGTGTGGGCAGAAAGCACCGCCTAGTCTCAACTCCAAAACCAACACGCTCAGAGTCACCTTCAAGTCTGATGACTACTTTGTAGCAAAGCCGGGATTCAAAGTCTACTACTCACTGCTGGTGAGACACACACACACTGTGACACACACACACACAGCTGCCGATGAATCATGACTTGTTATTTAGGACACAGCTTAAAGTTTTTAATATTTCTTTGTCACATTGGGTTCAGCCGGAGAACCACTGCAACGCTCCAGGTAAAATGCTTCTTTCACTCTTTTACCTCCACTTGGCAATAAAAGAGAGAGATGGGATGATTCGGGGAGATAAAAGGGAGGAAGAGAGGGAGGATCTAGTAACACTGTCGGTAAAATGCCAAAATGTATTAGCCAACTGTTCTTTTCTCACACGTCCACTCGACAGTAGAGGAGAGATGGAGGGATACGGGGGAGGAGGGCAGGAGGGATGATGAGAAAGGGTTCTCTTAAAGGCTGTCAAAGGAACGGATAAGGAGATTACCTTTGTCATTCTGTCAGGAGGAGGAAAGAAGAAAGAGATGGACTCTGATTTGAAGATGTTCCCCCACCCTATAATCAGAGGGGAAAGGGGAAGAGGCAGAGCGGCGGAGAGACAGAGAAGCATTTAAAGATGTTCCCTGCTTTTTTGCTTTTATGAGTGTGGAGGGGGGGAAGACGCGGCATCACAGAAAGGGTTTAACAGGTGGCATTGCTTATTATCTGAGAAAAAAAGAGGAAATAAAGTGGTATGAGCACAGATGGAGTAAAGGGCGACAGGGGGAGGGAGAGAGATACTGTATTTTCAGATTATCCTTCACTTTCCACAGTCATTTTGATATTACAGCTCCTGTGATTTACCCAGACCCTCTCAGCACAGTTTGTACTAAAAGCTCCACACGTCACCGGAAAAAACTCTTTTCTGAGGCCGATAATATAAGAAGTACTGGGATTATTCTCACGCGAAGGATGAGGCTGTCATTACTCTGTTTGTTTCTTTGGGTCAACAGATCTCACTGAAGATGTAAACGTAAATATAGTTTCATTTTTTCAGTGAGTGAGCTCAGTGATTTCCTAAAACAGTCTGGCATTTTAGTTTTACCAAAGGCCATTCAAACCTGGAGTACACAGTGCATTTATTAGGGACTATTTTTAAACATGGATTAATTCACATTTTATATGCTAGCTCATATTTACAGCAGTAGGACAGTGTACAAGGGATTGACTCAAAGTACACTAGTGTCCATGTTCATCATAGTGAACAGTGCAATGGTGTACAAGAAGTATTATCAGCAGAAAAAGTCAAAGTACTCAAAATGCAGAATGACCAGTATCAGAGGGATGCATTGATATGTAAGCAGCATTTTAGTGCTGTAGCTTGTTGAGTTGGAGGTCATTTTGCAGGTGGAGGCACAATCCAAAGGTACAGGACAATAGATTTAGAATCACATCTTTCCTAGAGTAGATGTAGGTATACATGTGTTGAAACGTCTAAAGTATTTGAAGTCACACGGAGAGTCATCAAAGTCATCAAACAGCAGCTGAAAATCACCTTCACAGTTCCTTCAGAGTTTCTCCAGCTGATGTCCAGACAACAGGATCTCAGCGGCATCTCTGTTAAACAATGCAGGTGACCTAAGTGCCCCACGCCACAACACATCCATGTGTCCTGGGTTGCTACGGCAACACGCAGACATGACACACACACAGAGTTTTTTTTTTTTAAAGGACACGGAGGAACCTCGCAGGCATAAGCTGTACGTTTAAGCCAAATGAGCCCTTTATGATCTCAACCGAAAATATTAGAGAGCAACTTCACCTCGTTCAACTCAACATAATGGCAACAAAGTAAAAGTACTTCAAAATATAACTGCCTTATCTCGCTCCCTCAGACTCGCGCTGCCTCCCTCTGTCTCCCCTCCCTCCTCACCCTTTGTTATTTCGCGCCTCTGTACATTTAAAACAGAATCCAGCTCTTGGGCCTTATCTATTTGATCCATTTTACCTATTTTTCAAAGAGCTCCTGTGTTTGAGTGTGTGTTTTTGTCTTTCCATCTATCACACACACACACACACACACACAGAGTTTGCCTTCAGCTACACTGGAGCAGTGTGTGTGGCTTAATTTAGCAGGTCTAATTTGTTCTCTCCAGACCTGTCGAACAGATAAGAGGGAGGAGGAGAGGAGGCAGAGAGAGGAAAGGAGGCAGAGCGAGAATGAGGAGAAGCAGCATTGGAAGGAGAGAACAGGTGTCTGAGATGGTATCAGCATGTCAGCTAATGACTAAAACAACCTGAACTGAGAGAGGCAGAGTGAGGGAGAGGCAGGCATTTGTGAGGTAGCCAGATATGGAGTGGACTGAGGTTGACTAGATAAAAGAAAAACCATGAAGGAAAGAAAAAGAGTGTCAGTGCGAGAGTGAGAGAAGGCACAGAGTGGACTCAGGTGGAAGCACACAGGGAAGAGTGTGAAAAGGACCAGAACAAAACACATTTCCACACCTAAACCTCTCCCGCCTTTCAAATCTGTGTGTCTGTGTTTTCCACGTATCCTCGCTTGGTTCAAACCAACCTGAGTCTCTGCCTGTCTGATTTTAGCTCCTCTGGGTTCCTCATGACCAAAACTTGACCGAAGTAGAGCCAGGTCCAAATACTTGCATCGGGTCTGGATAGGGTCTCACTCTGTCTGTGGATCCATGTGGACTCACTGTCAGCACTAATCATGTGTCTTTCATAATGGCCGGCAGAGAAAAATGTATTATGTGAGGCGACCACGGTGGGGGTTTTGAAACACACTCTATCCAGATATTGAAAACATAGATATATCTGTCGTTCCTTTTTCTCTGCGTCTCATCAAGCTAATGGAGACAGATCAGTTTCATATAAGTATAAACAAAAGTGTATTAAACTCACCGTGATTTCATTCATGTATGAGGAAATAATAAGGACAAATGGGGTCTAATCAGGTGGACCACCTTCCAGATTGGGTCTCATTATCCTTGGGACTATTTTGGATCAGCTCTCTTTGTCTGAGTTTGCATAGGTCACAACATTTTGGGAGAAAAACTGACCTTTAGGTCTGATATAAGAATACGACTTGCTCCGTCTCCAAAGAAACAAAAGCCCACCATCTCCAGGAAACAATGCAGTCAAACAGAGGCCTTACTCATTATTCATGTCACTGTTTTTCCCCCAAATCATTATTCTTTGATCCTTTTCAAATCTTGTTTTCAGAGGGTGTGATTTATCATCTGCAGCGCAGGCTTACATGAAGTAATGAGTGCTTTTGATTGCATAAGATAAACATTTTAGGAAGCTATTTAGTTATGGAGGCTCAAAGAAAGGTTCTATGAGTGCGCAAATCAGGCTCATTGTATTTACTGCGAACACAAGCAGCTCTGAGTTTATCTTTGTAAGATTTCAGAACCGTATAGATCTCTGTTTGTGTTTGCTCGCTTCTAACATTGATTTTACTGTCTGACATCATACAAGTACAGTCATGTATCTTGGAGGGTATTCCTGGGAAGTGTTGCTAAGCCAGGTGCAGAGGGAAAAGACAATTGATTGAGGAATATGAGCCAAGTTAGTTCCCAGAATCCCATTTTGAGTCATCTGACATGTGGGCTTCCCATACACACTGGATTCAAGGGTATTCCATGACAAACAACACCGGTCGATTTTCTCAGTGACTAAAAAGTCACGCTATCATAATCAGTGTGTTGTTAATGTTGAGGACATGGCATGAGCGTCATTGTCTGTTTAGCAGTGGCCAAGTCTGCCTAAATACCAAGCAAACATCAAGCAAACCTCTGTTGTCGTTGCTGGAATTGCAGTAAAAACATAGATTTCCACTAATTTAATGATCCAACTTCACTACTGTTTTAGTCTGACTCACCAGATGTAGACCGTAGGTGTAAGCCTGCCATTGGAAGCCTATTTCAAGCGGCGTTCTCCTTCCCTTCTGCCATCTGTGTGTTAGCCTTTTCAAGACCCCCGTCACTACAGGAAACAACAACAAAAACCTCAGAGGTAGCAACTTTCACGCTGATTTACAGTATGCTGAAAACAACAAGTTATCCCATATCCAAATGTAAATAACCGAGCAGCTGTTACCCACATGCAAACGTTCCTCCTCGATGCTATTTTGCAAGGGTACCATTGCTGCATCCTGGCCTGACAAGTGTCAAAACTGATACATTTCCTAAATACACTGCAGATCAGACCAGAAGTATCACAGTTTACTACAAGAACAGTAAGAAAAGCCGCTGCGCTACATGAGAACGATACTGCCGACAACTTGAAAATTAGTTGAGACTCAGACCTCCTTTACAGCTTGCATTAAATTGCATTTTGGGGCATTACACTGCAATCTGATAGCACTTGACCACAAGAAAGACAAGTGTAAATGGATCCAAGATGCATTGCAGGTGGATTGTGATCAGAGTGGCCCAACCACCTCCATTGGGACCACATTGGACACAAGTTTTAATGGACTAGATTTTTCAATCCACATAACTGAACAAGAGGAGGGTGGAAGAAGGAAGAAGAACAAAGACAAGAAGAAGAAGCTGGACAGAGTGATTGGGTGTCACCATGGACACTGGAGACACATATCACCAGATGTAAATGTAATCAGGCGAAATCACATCTAGATACAACCTGGATATGAGACACCCTCTAATGCAAGGTGTAAAATAGGTGTCAGACACAGAGACAGTGGCCAATGCCATTTATCTACTAACTTAAATATCCTCTGGCTGTAAGTGAGATAACTGGTCGTGCGGAGTGAATGTCGACAGGAGAATGTTCTTGCCCTGCTCACCATCCACCACACACTTAATCCTCAGCTGCTCCAGTGTCCAGCTGTACAAAATGGAGGTTGAAAAGGGCAGCTCCCTGGTGTCCCCTCCAGTAGACTGCTACTGTAAATAAGAATTTGTTCCCTCACCGCTGGTGAATGTGGTGCAACTGCCTAAAATATTACCTTTAGCTTCTATAACAAATATTGCCTCATCAATTGTACAAGAAATTATTGTCAAAAACAGTTCACCTTCTTTTAGAAACTTGACAGACACCCCCTGAAAAAGATCTGTGTTGGTCCTGTAGACTACTTTTTACTTTGTACAAGCAGCTGGAGTTGCAGATGTGGCCACCACATTTTACGTGCTATTTCTTCACATTGCTTCATGAATTTTTTTTTAGAAGAGCAAAAATATCAGATAAGTGTGTGAGAGGGGAGAAGTTTGGTGCTGGAGCCGACAGGTGACTGCAGTCTGTGTGTGTTCAGAGGTTTTCAGACCTCCCTGGACATGTTCCCTGAACTCTGCCTCTCTAGCTTTTTTCAAACCTATTAAGTGGTCCAGATGTGCCTTAAATGAAGCATTTAACCTTAAAAGGAAATGAGACTAGGAATCTGTAAACATGCATTCACTTGCACGCACACACACACACACACACACACACACACACACACACACACACACACACACACACACACTTACAGGAAACCTCCTGACCTCATTCACAGCTGCTTTGGGTGTGTGTTTATGTGTATGAGTACATTTATCCAAAGGCCGCATGCAAGAATCTGTTAAACAAAAAGTTTGCATGCTGACAGACTTTGATGTCAACTCTATTACATTAGCAGTCACACACGCAGTTGTGTTTCCATAATTTCTGGGGACATTACATAGACTTGCATTCATTTCCTGGAGACTTACTGTAACCATAACCACTGGATGCCTAACCCTCCCCCTGACCCGAACCTTAAGCCCAGTCCTCATCCTAAAATTTAACGATTTACATTAAACTTGCATTTTGTCCCCATAATGTGACTGAGTGAACAGACTTATGTCCCCACAGCATGAGAAATATATGGCCACACACACCGAGACAAAGTGAGGGCACTGTGTCTTTGAAGTATGTTTGAGACAGATTAACTGTTCCATATTGACCGGAGATGCTATTTGAGACTCCTCAAGGAGAGGAATTCGATAGCCAGTGAGATTTTTATGTGTGGTCATGAGGATGATGTCAGATTCTGTGTGTGTGTGTTACTCACACTGTGGGGACATGTATGTGTTTGCACAGTTACACTGTGGGGACTCGCCTTCATTAAGGGGACAAAATGAAAGTCTCGATAATATAAATGATTACATTTTAATGTGAAGATTTAGGGTAAGTCTCCAGGAAATGAACGTAAAGTTCTCAAAAGTGAATGAAACACAACTGTGTGCATGTGTGTGTGTGTAAGAGAGAGACAGAGAGAAAGACACAGAATGTGTGCATGTGTGCCAAATATGTCAGTCTGATGAGTGTTTATCACCTAAACGTGCTTTGACCAGAGTTTAATTTCTTTCTTTCACTCACTCACTCAAAGGCGTGCCGCGACAGGCTTCCTTGGAAATTCTTTTTGGATTTTCCTGACATACTGACGTCCATCAGTTCGACAGGCAGACACCTGAACGTCTTGGACAACCTTAGATTACATGTGAAGCTCCACCCCGTCTCCTCCAAGCTGTGTTTAAAGAAAATTGTTAGAAAAGCGAGGGGGGAAAAAAAGTGAAGGGCGGTGCAGTGATGGATGTAATGGTCTTTTCCTAACCCTTTACATGTGGATTTACAGTCGTTACCTGACCTCAACCATCACTTACAGTAACTGTGAGCCAACGTGGAAATATGTCTGAGAAGAGAAGAAATAAATCAGGTGGCATAACCACCAAAGTGCAGTCCACACCAGTGATCATTTTTGGGTCAGTTGGTTATCTAACGGAACAGAAATACAGACAGGACCTACACATAAAAGTCCACAGTGACCTGGACTGTAATGTTTATGCAGCAGACGGAGCATGGATCACAAGAACATGATTCCGTTGGTCATACCTCATATATTCAGCAGCTTTGGGAACTATCGGCATCAGGTTTGGTTTACATGATGGCCTCAATCAATCATAATCAAGCTGCTTTTATCACTCACTAAAGAGCTTCTGGACGGTACCTTTTCAAGGCACTAAACCAACTTCATTAGACACACAAAATACTTTTTCCTTCTTCATTTTTCATTTTCTTCTCTTCGGTCAGCTTTTTCATCCACTGTCAGCTCAATTGCTCAGTTGCTGATTATTTATTTCTGCTGTCCATTCCTGCAGTATGACTCTCCTCTGCCTGCATCCAACACCAACTGGGAGGCTGTCACTATGCCCATGTCGGTGAGTCATGCACGCACATACACACTTTATGAATTGTTAAAATCCTAGAATTAAAATTACACAGGCATGCTTGACCTCAGTTATGATAAGATGTATTTTTGCCAGAAAGAGAACTCACATATTAACCTCTGAGTGGAAGAAATAAATGCAAACAGAATAGTTTTGCACGACATAAAAAGAAATGTACAGATAGGAATATGTCATCACCATCATCTGGATTATACAAATTCATTTCAAACTAATATTGATGTTTTTTTAAAAAAAAAACTTTTAATTCCCGATTCCAACCTTTGTTTTAATAAGTTTTTTACTGATGGAACATCTATTTATGCTACATTTCAACACATAAAGCCCTACGTGCTCTCCAATCCCATCACCTGACATATACGTGTCTTCATAGGCAAGGATGGCCACACTAATTAGTGTGACATATGATCCATTTGCATAGGCGAACGCACACCCACACACTGAATACATTCATGCATGTATGTACTGTATTTATTATGCATGCAGCTTGAGATGTAAAATGGCAGGCTTACTTACACTAATGTTCTACAACAGTGAAATTTGTGTGTGTCTGTGTGGACGAGCAGCGGGGTTCGGTGACATATGTGACCATAATTATTAGAGAGCGTCGGCCGCGTGGCAACATTTCGGCATGGATTGATAATGACTACTGTACATGTGTGTCTGCGTGTGTGCTTTTGTGTGTCACTGCCAGTGCAGATAGGGTGTACATGTACATTTGTTGGCCTCTTCCGCTTCATATTCAAATGGCGCCCTGAAACCTAAGCCCCATCTCTTTGGTGCAGTTTTACAAGTGATTTGTGTTGGTTTTACATTAAGTTCATGTCAGTAACTGTTTCACGCTACTGAGCAAACGCAAAATTTGATACATTCATTAGAAAGATGAGCCTCTCGCTGATATGTTGATTTTTACTCTAGACTGAACACATTTTTCAATTTATAGTGAAAGTAAACACAGATTACATCAGAAAAGTAATCTAATGCTTTTGACTTCAGCATTGAGCATATTTCTTTTTACATGAGCCACAGTGATAGAGTGATGCTGAAATTGCCATTTTTAATTTATACCCATAAAGTCCCTGTATTGAAGCTCTTACAATAAACGGTAACAGATGTTAAGTCTCATAAGTGTACTTCAGTTCTCATATTAGCTTTAATTAATGTCAGTCTCCCTCGATAAGCTGACAGCTTCTCATCACCTACTCTTCACCTTTGACCCGTATGGAAGTCAGTGCTGATATGGCAGCCGAAGTCAGAGGCATAATGGTCCTTCATGCTATAAAAATTTGATTGCAGTTTCCTTCTAGCTCGATAAATAGCCTGCAGCAGGGAGAAAGGTCCATATAGGAATCATCTGTGATAAATGTTGCTACTTTTGTCACCCCATGGAAAAACTAACAACATATAAAGGGAAATGAAAATTTTTATTTAATTTAATTAAAAGTAAGTAAATTCCCTGTTTAGCTTAATTACTTATTAACTAAAGTGGTGTCGCAAAAAAAATGGCATTAAATCATTACTGATTTGGGAGGATTTATTATGTTGTTGAATTTGCACAATAATATAGCAGATATCAGGTTTGGGGAAATAGTTAAAAATCAGTTTTTGGATCATGTAATGATTTTAAGCATTTCTAGCAGCATTTCTTGGGCTCAATCTCACATCCAGGTTTGCTTCTAGACTGCTGTCACTGGGATGCAAGCATACGGTGAAACACTGTACACGGTATTTCATCACAGTGTGCTATGATAACTTACAGGAAATGTCAGACTCCGCTCATATTTACGTGTGCATAGATGGGGAGTGCAGAAGAGCATTTGTAATCACAGTAAATGCACCACTTTCAGTGTTTTGATCACGCTCCTCAATACATAAATGCATAACAACAGCACATTACTGCAACTGAAATGTATCACAGATGTTGAGCGAAAGCCAAATATAGAAAAGAGCTACACTGTGCAGGAGGATAGTGACTGACATCAGGTCAAGATATCTCCTTGAAAATCTGTTATCTATTTCGCTAAAAGCTCCGACTGAAATGTTTAGTAGGGATCATTTAGACGAGCGGAGGAATCTGAGTCAGAGATGACCAGCAGTGACTTTGGCCTTTATGTTCATTGTTCCTTGTTTCTTTGTCGCTGCGTGGAGGTTATCTGTTGGTGACTCCCAATTGTCCCATGAATCTTTGGATATCTTTTCAATGCTCGAAAAGAAAGAGTGCTGACCTCCCCGCCACAGCGCGTGCTATAAGTACAGCGTGAACAATACAATATGCAGTTTGTCAGAAACCGAGAACATTGTCAAGGATTTTTCAAGTTTAGATAAGCTCCCTCAGCTGCACATGTACCCGTGCTATCTCTGCATATAGCTATTGATTCCACATTTCATAAAAAAAAATGTTCAGCACCACTACCAGACACTGCAAAACATCACTGTCACTCCACTGTTTCTCCAGTAATGTTTCAAACAGAGAGAAGTTAAGAAAGTCGACCACAGATTTCCAAGAAGGTTTTAGCACATATCTATCTGTGATTGAAGTTAGAATAAGCTTAAATTAATAATAGAATGAATCATTTTGTCTTTACTTTTTGACCTTTGCAGGACAGCGGTGGAGACCAGATGCCAGCAACAGTCACAGAGGTTCCTTTCTCATTGGAGGATTTGGACCGGACCATCGCTGCCTTTGACACCGTAGAACAGCTTCTCAGATCCCTGAGCCCAGACACCTGGAGACAGGACCTGGACAGCATCTACACTCAAACACATATACATTATAGATCCAGGGCCTATCATCTGGCGAGCAGACACAATAAAGGTAAGAGGTTTTACAAGCCGTACGTGAACAACAAATGTACACATCTGTTATGTCTCATATTCTTTCAGGATTGCTCAACACTCAATCCAAACATATGTGTCCTTGCATGGTGATAATCACTTTCACTGGGCTCTAATATAACGGCATCAAAAGGAAGATGCTGATATATTACAAGAGAGTTTCATAACACAGGACTGAAACTATGAAGACTATAAAAAGACTTATAAGTAGATATGATAAGTAGAGACTTTATTAACTATCTGTTGGATGCTATCAAACTACGAATCAGTCAAAAAGTGAAGAAAGCTTGCAGCAGGCTTGGTAGTTCAACAGTATTAACAACCTGTCATGTCTCAGATTGTACAGCTCCTGGGTGCAAATGTGTGATTTGCAACATTAAGCTATTTAAATAAAACTGACTTACCACAAAGACATTGGAGCACATATAAGGTAATGCTAAATGGGGTTTTAAATTGGAGTGAAGATCCCAAAGTATCCAGAGATGCAAAATATTTTGTATATTACAGGGAGAAAATCATGCAGCCATAAAAATAACATCTTTGGTTTGTACATCAATGTTCTGCAGTATGGAAATATGTTTTTTCTTTGCACATATAAAGATATGTTCAACAGAAACACTGACTGTTGATATGCATCAAATACAAACAGGACTTGGGCAAAGATCTTAGATTATATGATGAGGCCAGAGGACTGTAGTGACACACTAAAGGTAGTAAAGTTGATGCAGGAAGATGAGAGCAGCGATGTTCTTGTCTCATTTTTTTTGTGCTGCAGATGGTGATCCTCAACAACTCTGCAGCATTCACAGTATTTCGCTGCAGAATGGTGCAGTCCGTGGTCACTGGTGTGATAGAGGGGAGGGGAGAGCGTGCCGCTTTGTGCTGACCAAGAAAGACCCACACGGCAGGGGGCCCATTCTCGCTAATCGGGCTGTACATAAATGGTACAGCATTGAGGCGGACCAAGTCTACATCTTGGTAATGTGAAGGAAATTATTAGCGAGGGCTGTAATGACTGTGATGAAGCCACATTGCTGTCTTTTGATCAAATATAGGACAGGTGACAGCCACTGAAAACAAGCTAATGAAGTATGCATATGCAACTGAATCTGTGCCAAGTTAAGTAGAGTGCTACAAAGACATTAGGTTGTCTAGTGGTTGAGTGTGTCTCTACATATATTCCCCTGCGCTCAACATAGAAATAAAAGGAAAAAGATTCCAAGAGCATTTTGATGAATTTGCGTGTGAAAATACTTTTGGAACTTGAAGCGGGTATATTTTGAAAAGATGTTTGCCCCTTTTCGAGTTTTCTGTAAATATAAAAGATCATCATGAAAAATGAAACCGCCTCCTGCCCATATTGTGATGCAACCGCATACCGTAGCCTGACTAAGTTGTTGCATCATCAAATGAGCAATTTGCCCTCTAGTGGGTGTAAAAGTGAGTCAGTGACAGATTTAAGGTGACACAGGACCAGCAGTTCAAGGCAGTTCTTTACTGTGAAGTCAGTGCCAACGACCTGGAGTCACTGAGGTAATAGATTCTGATGAAATTTTGGCACGCAGACGCTTATTACACACACGTCACACAATCATGGGAGCGTGTTCAGGGATGTGTGTGTGTGTGTGCGTCTGGTGTACAAAAGCTTCAGAGCTTGCGGCAGACCTGAGTGCTCCCGACCTCATCTCTCTCACCTGCACTCTCTCTGTCTCTACCCAAGGGCTCTCCTGTTCCTTAGTAAATATTTGCGCTTGACAGCAAATCTATCTCTATTTATCAGTACACGTGTGTGCTCGGCTGGCATGAGAGGGCTCCGCATATTTGGGGAGCTTGTGCATGTTGCAGCACTACAGAAAGGTGCATAGGTGCTGCAGCTCTTTGATATACTGTACCAGCGTGGCTCTCTCTAATTGGAAATTCAACCTGTGCAACAGAGCAGAAATGTGCCACAGTCAGCAGCTTAGCTTTGTTTTCATTAAGACACACACACACTCACACCCACCTTTGTGAAGAAGGACAGTAGGTCTGATCCTCATATTAATTGGGACACTTTTAAGTCTGAGTTACTCACATGAATGCTGACTCAAACATACATTTACATAAAAACATGATAATAATCATACAAACAAATCCTTGGGCACAGCTTTAGACCAGAATATGTTCTATAAGTGTCACCAAGTGCACACATACTACACTTTTTTCAAGTTGGTGGCCGAGTGAGTGACATGGTCACTCTGGCAGTTGTGCTTGCTCTCAGTCTTTCTGTTTTTTTTTCTCCTCCACACTCCCTGACAGGGTTCCACACCGCTGCTTTTCTGAGATTTCACTTATTCCTCTTAAAAAGACACAAGCTCAGCCCTGCAAGCATGCACACACACAGACACACACATACATGACCTGTGCCTTCGTCTTCACTCATAGAGTGTAAGCACGCACTGGATCCCAACGCACACAAACACATATGCCTGTTGTCCCCTGCGTCTGGTGGTAAAAGGCAGCATTAAACCATCAGAGCCGCTCCAGTGGCGGGCGACTTGGTGTGCTTTTGTAGCGGCTCCTTTACGTCGAGCCTTGCGTCAGCTGGGGAGGTGTAAACAAACATTAGAAATGTTAGAGAGACCTGTCATGACTGTCGACATCCTCACAATTCTGTCATCAACCATGAAGCCTTCACTTGAAAGTTGAGAGTTGAAAATCTGCTCTTTCGTTTTTCAGTTAAGACACAAAAAAACAGAAATGATTGCTTCTCTGTCATCTGCACTTCACACAAAAGGAGATGCGGGAAGAAAAGGTTTCTGTGATTTGTCTGTGAGCTGTGAAATGTGTTGGTTTGGCAGAATGCTGGGCCTGTACTGTAGTCCTAGATACTGAGATGAACTCTTGAAGCTTAACACGCCCTCCATGTTACACCTTAAAGTAGGAAGTTAGTTAAGAAAAACATGGATTGCAGCCCTAGTCAACATTTCTTATTCATATTCTATAAAGCCAATGAGGTTGTTGTTGAGGTACTCATATGATAGTTTTTAAAATACACAGTGTTTTCTTTGATTGATGGTATGTTTGATGTTTTCATTTAAATTTACAGTTAAGATACAAAAACAGAAGAAAGAAGGTGGAGCAGAATTGTGGCTGTAGCTTTGACAATCAGGTTATAGCAATACTACAGTTGTTGTGTTCAAGTACCTTTAAACAATGGTTTGCATGATTCAGTAAAAGCCTTTTTCTAGAAGTCTACAGAACTTTAAACCACGTTGTGCAGTGCAGTTCTTTATTATTCAAAGTAACCTGAGCCGGTCAGGTCAAGCTTCACCAAATGAGCAACATCTTGGTTTCTTGCAAATACCCGCATATATTCCACAGAGCAGATAGGTGTCAACTGATTTTCAATGTTATGTCTCCAATCATCCACGATGCACAAAAAAATCTTTTTACCTAAGGATGACACAAACACACAGTTTGAATCAGTTGTCCTCATTTAGCCTGTTAATACTACATAATCCACTTTTCATTTAGCCTGGTGCACAGCGGATGTGCGTGCAGCACCTGTCTTTTCAGAGGTGCTTGCAAATACGTACGTCTCATCATACACGGATGCACGCACATACAGCCAGTAGCTTTCATTGTCTTTTCTATATCTCTCTTATATCTAAAGACCTATAAGGATGCGCTACTTTACCACAAGATGGATCGACAATCAAGGTAGTCAGTATAATGTGGAATAATAGTGCACCTTCTACCTTCATTGCTCTTTCTCTGTGTTGTGTCTGTGTTGTGTAAATGATCACTTTTCTCGTTCTTTTCTATCTCTTCATTGTTCATTCGGCTTTCAATGTCCTTTATGGCATGAATGGACACCCTCACAGCAAAGATTTCTTTTTGTGAACAATTGCTTATTGATTATCAATGTCATTAGGCCTCCCTGACCCCATTGCACCTCCCCTTTTCTCACTCATGCACAATATTGCATGGCAAGCAAATTTGACACTGTCACGCTAATTTGGAGGACATGCGATTTCTAGGTAGTTTCTATTGCATGACTGATCTTTATTGTTGCAGCAAAGCTCAAAAACTAGCCAATCTCACCTAGCTACACTGTTGTTGTTCACTGAAAGTATTGATCTTGACAAGTCCTTTATTCTTGTACTGGGTCGTAAAAGCTCATTGTACTTCAACAAGGTGAAAAATCTAGCGGTGACCCAAGAAAATGTCATTTATCTTCACTGCAAATGGACTCGTTTAAAGAATATTTCACCTGTTTCAAGAAGGGATTATCCCATTTCACCCAGGCTGTGCTCTCTAATTGGCTCTATGTGCTTTATAGAGCTGCTCTACTTGTTGAGAAAACAACCAACCCAACCTTGTACTGGCTGTAGAAATGGCCCTCATAACCAATCCCTCCTTCTACTTTTGTTCAGTCTCACGACGATGGCGAGTCTCCACACCTTTTTCTCTTTTGTCTTTGTGTCTGGGAGCAGAGCACATGGGCAGGGTCAGCAGCTGTCATGGACTCATTCTGGTGGTACCTAAATGGGGATCAGAGCCATGATGGGCAAAAGAATACCACCTGGCGATGCTGCCACTTTAACCCTAGTTTTTTGGGGACCCTGGCTCTTTGGGGATCTTGGGTGAAAAATGCATTAAGCAGATGTCAGTACTTGGACAGGCTTCAGACTGGTGAATATGCAATTGTTCCACTCTGTGGAGTAGACTATCCAGTGTGCATACGCTCCGTCCACCATCACTGCCTAAAGGGCAAGGTTTATAGGAACTACTTTGATAGTTGCATTCTACCATAAAGGGAAATGCATCAGCGATTTCTTCTTGTCATGTTGCTTTTGCTGAGGGGTTGTTCAGTCACCCTCCATTAAAAGTTGTTTCTGTAGGTAGTGAAGCACCAGACTATAGACCAGTGGGCGCTTCCCATGGTGCTCAAGGCTGGCTCCTCTGAACCTTAGGGGACCATTAAAGGCATGCCCTTAAACCTTTTACACCCATTTTTACTGGTGTAGTAAATGAATCCAGAGTGTACAACTTGCTCGAGTCAGTTCTGCTTACGCAGAAAAGTGTAATCAAGAGCTAAACATTAAATAGCTGATGATGACTGATGGATCTTGCCTCACAATCCTCAAATTAAGATGTTTTCTTAAATATCCACACTAATCCAGTTTACTGTGGCGTACTTAATGTGACATCTGCCTGCTTTGGTACTGCGTAACGATGTCAGTCAAGCTGTTTTGAGTGAGGCCTTGCCTTCCCATCCCCACTGCTGAGGGGTCTAGAGGGCTCCTCCTCGGGCAAATCTACGGAGCCTATTTACAGAATGAAAAGGCTTCTGAAACACCTGTTTTCCCTCCATGCTGTGAAAGAACAACTGCAGTGTGCTAAACAACGGCATGTGTTCCCACCTAAATGTAGCCTCTTTGTTCAAATTTATACACAAGTCACAATTTAATAATATCATGTTTTTCTGGGTTTCCCACATTCGAGACAGAGAAGCATTTTATCGTCAAAGTGGCAACCATTAACTACAGGCAGCTATTATGGGAGGACAAACAAGGGCACGAACATCACAAAGCTTCTATAGAGCTTGACAGGGCTCCATTTTGTTCTCTTAGAACTAGCGTTAAAATGCATAACCTTTACTATTTTTCTTTTTCTACCAACAGATGAAACTGCACTGCACACAAGTGAAATTAACTAATTCAGTTGAGATTGTGCTGCATTTCTTTAAAGAAAAAAGGCTTTAAATCTGTTGAAAGAGAGTTGTGTGGAACCAGTATTAAAGATCGTGGTTGCATGGCCCCGTGTAATCACCACCCATGGTATGGACAGTATGGCGATGATGATCCTGCCGATGGCCTCAGTGAAGAGGGCAGTCAATATGCCGCTGATTGTTGCTCCTCTTTCTTTTCCACTCACCCTCACATCTCTTTTTTATTTTCTGTCTCATGCTCCTCTCTAACCAGCTGTGGTCACTCTGGATTGTCTGCAGAATATGAGCATAATAATGTGTTCGCTCTGTATTCCACAGAGGACACTTTCTTGGTCTCCTTCACTCATTTGTCCCCCATGCTAATACCATCATCCTAGAAAATCCATACAAATGCTGCAGATGATTGTTATGGTTCTTTCCACTACAGCTATATCTTTGCCTTGCAAACATTCAGCAGCCTTCACATAAATGCACACCTGCTACAGTTTGGCCTCAGGCTCTCCTTGTGCTGAGCAACAATGTGCACTCATGTCATTCAGTCTCTGATGCCAATACTTGTGAAACGTATAGAAATACAGGCAGATTTAAACAAGCTCCTGGTTGTGGCGCCTCTGATTACCCCCTCTGGACCAAGGCTTTAATGCCGTATTGCTTCTTCTGTAGCCTCCCCTGAAATTAGTCCTGAACCATTGTGGCAGGCCAATGAACAAAGGTCCTATGAGCACAAACAAGATCATTTTCTCCAAAGTGATGACATGAAGAAAGGCCGCAGTCAATACATTCAATCTACAATCAATTAATTTGCCCCGCTTCCTCCTCTGGCCTGTTCTCTCTCTCTCTCTTCAGCTTTATGTCTCTCCTTCATCCACTCATCTCTCCATCTGTTCCTCTAGAGTCAATTGTTGTTGCAATTGTACTCATATCTAATAGCCTCTCTCCGCCCTTCAACCATTTTCATTCGATCAATATTGAGCATATTTTTAGTGTGAATTGCAGCCACTTTGCCTTATTTGCTTCCCTCCCCCCGTTTTATTCTTTCCTCTCTGTCTCCAACATGGCGTCCATTTCTTTTACTGATTATATGAAGCAACAGACTAGCAATAAAAAAACCTTAAACAGCTTTTTGTCTGTCTCTGTTTGTATTCTTATAGACTTCTACTATGATTGAAAAGCATTTGCTTCTAATTGTTTTGTACCATAACACTACAGTAAGTTTGCCGATAAGCAGTTGATTAGGAACTGACGTCTTTATGTGTATATTGAAATAAAGAACAAGTTGCCATGATAACAACTGAAATGAAGACAGAAAAAAGGCCAAATTTCAACATTCAACAACATAAAATACAGAGAAAAACAAATCACACTTAAGGCCGAACACAAAGCCGAACCGTTAATATAACAAAAACTTCATTTCATTGTCATTTTCTGTCTCGTTGTCCAGTTGATCTGAACCGACTGTATGACGACGTCAAGCGGTACAGCTGTACTCCTCGCAACTACTCTGTAAACCTGCGCGAGGAGCTGAGGGCCACCAACGCGGTCTTCTTCCCTCGATGTCTGCTGGTCAAACGCTGCGGAGGCAACTGCGGCTGCGGCACTGATAACTGGAACAACGGCTGCACCTGTCAGGCCTCCAAGACGACGCTCAAACTGCACGAGGTGAGTCCTCTAACCTGGACCTCACACTACGATTCTTAAGTTTGGTCGTTTCTTCTTTGTTTTTACTCATTACTGGCATACTGGAGTCATAGTCATACAGTGCGAAGACCAGAGGCACTCATCCATACAACACACGCGCACACGCATGCACACATACATACAGACTGCACTAATTGGTGTATCTTATAAATGTATGTTCACATACATGCATATTTTACACAGTTCAACTGTGCTGAAACAGATGAAAATGACAAGATGTGGGGTTGTGACCTTGGCTAACTTATTTCTCACATATGTATGAAAAGCATTTCTTAGATAAATGTACTTTAGGCATTGGACATGGAAGGGTGACTAATGCCGGATGACTATTATGTTTTTTCAAGGCTTCTTTCATCCTCCACCATGAGACGGGGGAAATGAACTAAAACACTTTTCTGTAGACTGATCTGACATGAGAAGAATCTTCAGTATATTCTCTTTTACACTTACTAAATTATTTTTTTCCTTTGTGCATAATAGATAACGGATATAGTGCTTTTAAGAAGGTGGAAAGAAAGATGTGCATTTAATATCCATCTGCACAGCTTGTGCACGCTGTGGCCTTCCCATTAAAGTGACAGCGTTCAGTTCAGACTTGAGCTGTGCTGGCACTGCTGCTGAGTAGTGATGCGGGCGCTTGCTCAAACATAAGACTGACATGTAAAATTTGCAGTACACTGTAGGCGCCTACCTGAAAGGGGCTTAAAAGATGATGTGTGAGTAAGTGAGTGAGTGAGAGGGAGAGAGATGGAGCGAGCAGAGGCAGGCGCCGCATCAACAATGAAGCAGCAATGCACCAGCAGCCTCACGCTTTCTCCCTGCTTCTCCCCTCCGTTTGTTGCTAATGTATGTCAGCCCCATCTTTCTCTACCCAATCTCTCCATATCTCTCTCAGTGCAGTGTTCACATTCTATCACTCTCTCTCTCTCTCTGTGGGCTTCCATCATCCTTTCATTCTTCCCAATTCCCATTTTCAATTTATCCCTTTGCAGTGCACCATTCTTGTTTTTTAAGCCTGTCATTCATTCTTTTCTCTCTCTTCCCTCCATCCCTTTGTGTCTTTGTTCTTGTATAGCTTCATTATTGAAACTTGGTCCGTGGGGCTCCCTCTCTGTTAGGAAATCATACAATGGAAATTTAGACAAAAGTGGGATTTGGGTTGTACTGTGTACGTGAGCATGTGTGTAAGTCGGTGTGTATGAGAGCATGAAAAAGGTGTGTTTGTGTCTATGTGCTGTATGAAGGCCGTCACCGAATATCCTAAATTCAAATATATAATCGCAAAAAAAGAAAGATTTTAGACATTCGATTGAGTTTTCGTTCTTTTTGAAAAGGAAAATCTATTTAAATCCAAAGTACTTAAATCTCTCCGATCATGGTTAAATAATTCCCAAGTTACAGGTGGAAATAATCCCCTGCTGCTGCTTCTCTGTTGTGTGCCGTCTCTTTCACTCCTCCTGCCAGTTAAGTGTATTAAGCATTTATTCCATCCAAACCAGAGTTAGTGATGATTGTTGGAACAGTGAAAAAATTAACCAATGGAGTCCGGTGGCTTTGGTCAGAGCGAAATAGCGCCTTTTTGTGGTTAAAGAAAACGGATCTTACTCTTTAAGAAAAAGGTCCGTCTCTGAAGGGATCCTTTCCGTAACGCATTATTTTTATTAGTGCTATTTCATGTACCTATCTTGTAATTTGTAGATATGTAGATATTTTTGTTTATGCTGAAATTACATACAAGCAGTGTGAAGGAATAATGCAGCGTCATTGTTGGCCGTGTGTGTGTGTGTGTGGACATAAATCTGTTTACACACTCACATTGCGGGGAATTGCCGTCCTTGTGGGGACAAAACCCAAGTCCACATAACATTTATTATTGAATTTTATGGTGAAGAACTGACTTAAAGTCAGGGTTGAGGTAAGTCTCCAGAAAATGAATGTAAGTCAATGTAATGTCCTCTGAAGTGATGGACACACGACTGTGCGTGTGTGTGTGCGTGTGCTTCTATCTGCTCTGCTCACAGGCAGTCTTACACCTGTAACTTCGTCCTTCACTGACTGAACTTCTAAAGAAACACATTATTACTCACTCTATTGTTTCAGTGCTGGGAAGTCCTGACATAAATCATGGGCAGCCTTGCTTTCACTGAGCTCTGGAGAACAAATTCACCACATCGGTTGTGGAACAATTTGTGCTTCCACTCTGTTTTCACATTAGAGGTGGCATCTGCGAACAATTTGGCCATCTGCAGCACTGTCAGTTTTAGTGAAGCGCTGTCTAAATCTAACTGTAACATCAATTCCATGCTCATTCTTTATAGTCTCTCAATGTAAATGCAGCCTTGTGGCCTCGTTTTTGTTGCTGCATTTGTAAACTATGGCCCAAAACCACAATATATGAAAACTTTCTGACGTGGTGAAAATGTAAAAATCGCTGTAGTTGCTTCAAGTGCCTGATGGTTGGTCTGCTTTTTAAGATACTGCACACAGAATAAAACAGGAATTCCAGTGAGGTCAGTTATGATTAACAAGAGGAAGGGTGGGCACAGTTGTTTTCTTATGGCTGCCGGAGTTTCACGGTACTCTACTGCATTCTTAAAAATCTTGGTCCTGCTTGTTAATCTGTCTTGATGTGTTGATCTCCTGCAGTTATGTCATGAATGATGCTCTTTAAAGCAGACTTTGCATCAGTTTCTCATCATTTTCTCTACATTTCTCATGTCTCTCCCGCTTTCAAATTCAACAACAATGGCTTGACAAAGTACTTTTAACACCTACCAACAGTGAATCCACTTCTTTCACCGTACTCTTCACCCTCTCTGTCTTTTTCTCTGACTCCTTCAGGTGCTGAAGTACGCCCCAGAGGTCACTCTGTATCAGCGCCATCGGAGGCCGCGGGTGCGCTGGGTCATAGACGAGATCTTCCTCACACACCACGAAAAGTGTGAGTGTGCGTGTCCCTCCCAGCCCCCTCGCTGACACGCTCAGACTGGCACGTGCATCTGGAACTGTCGGACCAGTTCTTTTTTTTTTTTATCAGTTTTGCAACAGACGTCATATAATAACAGCAACGCAGACACACATTCAGCAAAGAAGAAGGCGGCAAATTGACTGACAAACCGCAGCTTGCATCGTGCACAATGACATTTGTTCTTGCAAGTAAACCACCTCCCCTCGCTCTGAACACACGCCAAAGTTGTAAATGCGTAAATGTTTCCGGCCAAACACGTTTGTTGTCTAACTTTTCTGCAACACGGAGACTAAATCTTGCCTGTTCAGACCACATTTAAACATCAAAAAGGGTTAAAATGACAGCGGGCCTCCAGAGGAATTCACTTTCAATTCGATCAAAGTTCTTTCCTCCAAAAACTGGAAACAAAATACGAAAAATATGAAAACACAATATGAAGAATTACATTTACATTTTCATTAAACAAGTTCAACGGATGACACCTTGACTGAGCTGAAACTGACTCCCACCGCTGTGTGAATATTTCTGTATTCCCCTTCCATATGCATGTATTCTCTTCTGTTATAATAAGACGTTTCAAGAAACTTCGGGCTCTTCTCATGTCAGGAGCATGCTGAGATGAGTGAGCGTGAGACAGACGGTGGGAGGGAGAAGGGTTGGAGGAAGTGTAAACCAAAATAACACTTTATCTTGATGTGAAATTAGGCTAACCACAACCCTCCAGATCTGAATTGCACACTGACACACACATGTTCACTCTAGGCTTCCACGCCTTCCTTAAGATAAAAACTGTGGTTATTTATACTGAATTCTTCACTGCTCCATTTTTCAGTGCAGCCCTCCTTTGTTTTGCACACATTCCTGTCTGCTTATACTCTGCTTCCTTTTGTCTGTCCTTCCATCCAGACACTATTCTTTTTCTCACTTGACAGTGTCTCCCTCTCTCTCTCTGTCTCTAATGCATACACAGCGACTCTCTCTCCCTCCATCACTCACACTCTAACACATCAAAGGAGATGTCAGATGAGGCTGCCACGCTTTGCCCAGTTTTCTCAGCGTTCCTGGCATTCCAACTGCTAACCGGAATTCTGCTTACACGGATAAAACCGTGATCCTTCGACCCTGAACACATAAGAGGAAAGAGGCAGAGACACTCAGGAAGAGAGACAGAGTTTTTTTTTTTTTTTTTTTTTTTTAGGAGAGGCGACTTGACAGAAAAGGGACAATCAAGCAAGACGTCTATTTGTAGATTACCAGCGCTCCTGGATGAGAGCTGAGAGAGGAGCCACTTTCCAGACACAGTACATAAAAGACTGCAGCTACTTCAGTGGGTTCAATCAACATGTTCATGTATTCAGCTCGCCTGATTTTTTTTTTTTGTCACGCTGCTTTTTTCCCCTCATGAAGACGCTCATAAGTATCACAATCTGACCCACTGCTTCGCACATCTGCAGCAGCACCACAGTGCAAAAGATATCTGTGGGAATTAGAGTAATGTTCTTGGTCTTTGCTGAAAATACTGATACTTGAGTGTGTGAGAGTGTGTGTGTGTGTGTGTGTGTGTGTGTGTGTGTGTGTGTGTGTGTGTGTGCCAGTCTGCCTGTAACAGCTCAGGAAGAGGTCCTTTTGTTAAAGGGGTGGAGGGTTACCAACAGTCTGTGAGAGCTGGCAGCAGATAACAAGCATGTGAATGGTCGGCATGTGACTGTGCGTGCAAGTGCGTGTGTGTGTGTGTTTGCGTGTGTGTGTAGGTAGCTGCAGTACCAAAGCAACACAGTGAGAACTCAAGCTAACTGCTTATCATTTCCAGACACATGACCCAGCAGTGAGAAATAAAAGGCACTGTCATCTGTCATCTCTCCATCATCTCCTCCCATGTGCCCCCCCCCCCCCCATCACACGCTAGGATTCGCTTACAGGCTGGATTTACACAGAGAAAATTGGATTTTACACACTACTTTTGTTCTAAAGACAGACAACAAAGAATAACTGGACACTGAGACGATTCCTCGGTCACAGTGAAACCCGATCAGCTGTGTGCCGGCAGCGCTTTCATGTGCATGTGTGTATTGTAAGTCAAGGGGGTATTTTGGCAGGCATGAGATACAAAGCACTCTTAAATATTCCAAAGCTGTGTCAGGTTGTGCAGTGGTGACATTCCAAGTCATTTATCCCACACACACACACACACACACACACACGCACGCACAGTTATTTTTGGCTGTAGTTCGTCTTAGAAAGCAGCTTCACTTTGCTGTAAAGCTTTTTATCTTCTGTTCTCTTGCAATAGTTTGCTTTCATTCCTGCGTGTTGCATTTTGAAACGCAGCGATAAACACGACGCCCGCACGGTGATTGGTCAAATTTCACAGCGGATGATTTGCAGGTAAATTACCCCGTTATATCTTCAGTACCTAACAGCCAGATGGCGATTAGGTAACGTGTCGTTTTCCAAGATGCTTTGCTGCAAAATGTTTACTGTACCAACGAGTATGTTTGAGCTTTTCTGAAATCTGCTGCCAACAGGACATAGATTCAAAGTGTGTGTGTGTGTGTGTGTGTGTGTGTGTGTGTGTGTGTGTGTGTGTGTGCATGTGTGCATCCTGTCTGCCAACTTTTCTGGCGTTATCAGCACATTCCATTGTTGCGTGCTCCAAAGTTACATTCCGCTTTTTCCTCATAACCCATTTGTTTTCACTTCCACGTCTTTACAATAGACCCACATGTATTTCAGTGTCAGACATTTAAACCTGCATATTTGGATTTTTCTGGTTCATTCATGTCAACTAGGAGCATCAAAACCACCACATTAGACCTTTGAGGACATTTCAGATTATCGCGCTTTCAATACGATTTGGTCCAGAGTTTCAGCTTCCCTTCTGGGGATTGTGAGGATTGTACTGTCATCTGTTACTCAGAGAAAAGTTTTTAGTTTTTAGCAAAAAAGCAAAAAGTCAGCCTGCTTTGCGGTATTCAGAAAAATATTCATGACAAAACTGTATGCTTTACTTAAATAATTTATTGTCTTTTTCTCTATTGTTTTGTTAAAAATATCAGCTGGTTGTCTTGATAAATAAAGTGTTTCTAGCATTATGGGCTCCAGGGCTTTGACTTCTTTTCCCCCTCACCAAAATCTTCTTTTATCAGATATTTGACTGTGTGGTGTTTTTTATATGATACTGAATGGATCAGCTGTCCGTTAGATCAACGGTCGAGCGCAAGAGGAAATGTGTTGTTTCAGTGGATACCTCAGACTGGAAAGAGCGATGCAGGGAGCAACTGACAGAGAATCAACAAAGAGAATAAGAAGAAGACAAAACGAGTTTGATGTCAGACACAGTGTTGCACACAACTAATGGAGCACACAGGTCACGGCGGAAACTCAGATTTAAGACCAATGTGTCATTAGCGGCGTTTCCATCAATGTATTTTCATCACAGAGAGGAGGAAGCTGTTTCTGCCGCCGAAACATTGCCATTTTTCTCTCGTAGATGTTCAAGGCAACTGGTTTTCTTTCCTCTTCTTGCAAACAAGTGATTTTCTTCCCAGTTCGTAACCTCTATTTCTGCTCTGCTTATTAAAGCCATACAGAACGTAGTCTATGCCGTCAACGTTTGACAAAACTGTGTTTCACGTAGGCTAATTTATTCACTCCAAAGCAGCTGATGGAAGTGGTAAGTTCAGGAAAGGTCACATAACTACACCAATCAAATTTCTACCAAGTCACCCACAATCACTGTTCACACCTCTACAGTGCTGTAATCCTCTGTCAGCACCATCTCAGCCACATTGGAAAGGTGTTGGTATCCCGACAGTCATGCTGATAACTGAACTGTCTCTTTATTTTCACTTTGTCGTTCAGTCTGAGTTTGTGTCCACGTTACTGGTTGTCCGCTTGGGAGCAGGGTTATTTTTGCACGAACCAGTAACCCTAATCAGTAGTGAGTGGCCAATCGCTATTCATTTTCAGTTGACACAGAGCCGCATTAGCAGTTGCCAGGAGCTGTTTTTGTGTCAATTGAAGACGCATGCTGATTTGAGCATTGATGTCAGTTTCATCCATGCTTGAGGCCCATTTTGTGCCCATTTTTCTGGCTGAGGAAGATGATGTCCCCATCCATAATACTCTCTATAAATATCTGATTAGCTTGGTTGTTTTTCCAAAGTAGAAAAAAAAAAACAAAAAACGAATGATCGGGAAACCGCACCTACATGAACGGGTGAATAATAAGAGATCTGGGCAGCGAATTATCTGTTTTATGTCACATTCACATCACAAAGAGGTGATGGACATTGGACACTTCATCATTTGGGCAGCATGAATATCTGTACCAAATGGCAAAAGGGCAAAAGGGCAATGCACATTAATTAGTAATTAGTTAGTTCAAAATTTCAACATGGCTGCTGATGTAAAGTCCCATTTACAAGTCAGGAAGTGGTGATTACTGCAACTCTAATATGACATGGACGCAGCCACACGGACAGAAGACCATGATCAAAATTTATAGAAATGGGGTCATTATTTCAAGTGGAAACATTGTGATGCATGCCTTTTCATTCAAGTCCTTTCCTATATCTCTCAAGGCTGTTTCCTGTCGCAGTGGTTGCTGTGGCAACCCCTCCTGTGCTGTTATCATTACACAGCAGTCTCCCCTCGTACAGCCAGCCAGTCACATGCCACAGGCCACCAACCAGCCAGTCATTTGTCCGTCCGTCCGTCCATCCGTCCATCCACCTATCCATCCAGTCCACTCACATGTTTTTGAGTTATTGTAAGAGAAAGAGATTCAATGAAATTAAGCAGCCTTCTGTCAGTCCCAGAGGAGATGACAAAGACTGAATGAGAAACATACAGCGAGAAAAACAAGAGTCAGCACAATTAAGATTATGGTTAAAAAAGAGAGGCAGATCAATCAGGAGAATGAGAGAGAGAGAGAGAGAGAGAGAGAGAGAGAGAGAGAAGGTCAAAGAGCGAGAGAGACGGGGAGAGAGAGGGTTTGAACCCATCATTCCTACAAGGCTGTTTTTGTGTCTGTCAGCAGCTTCTTATCTTTTCCTTGAGGGAAAACACACATACACAAAATGTCAACTGGCTTTGTCTTACAGATCAGGCTGTTCTCACGCCGTGTTTTCTTTTTTTTTTTTCATAAACATACATAAATCTAAACCACACTGTCGTCTAACTCTATCCGTGAGGCCCTTTGCCTGATCACGGGTTCCTCGTGCCAGTACCGCACTTTCCTTTCGATCCAGTCATGTTTCACTCACGTTCCTCATTTATTTCCTTCTCATTGACTTGACTCCTATCCTGTCTGCCCCATGATGCTTTCTTTGTATCTCTTATCAGGACAAATCACCACCCTGCTGTTACCCAGGAAACCAGGAAATGAAACCACAAAAGACGGAGGGAAACATCTGAGGACTGTTATTCAAACCTCTGTTTCCATATCTCTCGGCCGTTTCTTCTATCTTCCTATATTTCTTATATACCATTTATCATTTCCCACATTTCCCTTGCTCTGATGGTGTTACTTTAGGTGCTTATCTGGAAGCAATGTTAAAGAGACTGCCCATACACGACAGTAAGATTGAAGATGGTACCCCTACATTAGAGGCCACCTGATGTAATGTCTAACATACATAATACCTTCCAGAGCTCACTGTGCTGCTCAAATATTTTTATCTCTCCTTTGGTCGGTGTTTGTGGGAAAGCCTACGCAATTTACTCTGGGAAGACCCGCTGCACTTTAGAGGAGCTTGAGCAACAGGGGAGGCCATTTTTGGGGGAATCTGAAGACTAACTTGTTAGGCTGTCTCAGTGGTTCCCATTATTAGCTTCTGACAGTATGAAGCTGAACAAGTTGAGATGCCATTTGGAGAATGCACATCCTGAACACAAAGGGAAGCCTGCTGGTTTCTTCAGAAAAAAAAAAAAAAAAAAAACTGCACGACTGTCATGCACAACAGAGTCAGCGTCTCTGCCTTCAGATGCTGGACTCGCCTCCTACAAAACAGCTTACAGAGTTGCTAAGTGTAAAAAGCTGCACACTACTGCTAAGGAATTAATACTTTCTACTGCTATTGATATGGTTTCAACTATGACTGATGAAGCAACAGCCAGGAAACTCTGTCAAATAACACTATTTATTTATGTCGAGACAACCGTTTTGCTCTGTAGGTGGATGAAGTGACTGACAGTAACAATGGCCATTTATTGATAACATACATCAAATTTATCGCTTATTTGCAAATATGTAACTAAGAGAGCTACTGCAGATTAATTGTTTCAAATCACTGACAGGCGGATGTGAAATAGGAGGACTGTGTGGGGATCTGTGCAGACGGGGCTCAGGTAATGGCTGGGAAAGGAGGAGGGCTGCAAGCGCTTGTCAAGCACATTTCCTCAGCGTGCACTGGAATGATGTAATGACAGACATCTTTGCTACAGTAAACTACTTCAAAACAAAACCTGTCAAAGCCTGAACTTTTTCCACACCATGCAAGGAACTGCGGTCCAGTCACACAGCTGTGTCAATGGACGTGGGAAGGTTTTATTCAGGGTGTTCTTGGAGGAAGAGGGTAATGAACTTGCCCACAAGTTTAACAATAATATCTTCCTCATGAAACTTGCATACCTCAGTGACATGTTTCAGAAACTCAAACTAAATCTGCAGATGCAAGGCAGAAACAAACACCTTCCACAGCTAGCAGACAAAATCACGTCACTCTAAAAAAAAAAAAAAAAAAAAAAAATGGAGATGTGGGAGAAGTGAGTGAAAAAGGGGAAAGAAAAGACTTCTTTGAAAACCTGAAATCATTCAGTGAGATTAACAAGCTGGCAAAGGTCCAGACGATCGAATGTGGTGAAATATTCAGTCCAAAACAAAATAAATCACAGAAAGCTGTTTTAATCATTTCAAATTAGCCGGCAGATGTGTCAATCTTACACACTTTCTCCATTATAACTCCAGTAAGCATGTACACATATTATGCAAAATGATGGTCTCAAGTTTGTGGACTGACTCCTCATTTGACCAGTTAATATCTTCCATTTCATCTCTACAACCGACAACAGCCAACAAGAGTCCATGTTCAAAAGAAGTGCTTCATTTCCTCCTTTTGTGTGAAGATCGAGCAAATTGCAACCACTGTGTACAGCCAATGAAATTCTGAAAATGACCAGATGCTGATTCAGTGGGTAATTCACAGCTGAAGCAAGGAACTCGGTATGAATTGGGATATCATGGAGGATTGGAAATGATAAAACATATATTAAATATAAAGATAGCTTTCATATGTCAGACATGGTGAAAGGCCTCTTTAAGGGTACCAGAGTGTACCCTTCACTTACTGGGTAGTTTTGGCATGTGTGGTCTGAAGGACAACACCTTTCAAGGAGAATGCTTTTTTCTACCCTTCCCTTGCTATTTTAAAGCAGCAAGGGAGGGGAGGAAATTAGATTTTAATGGGAAAATACTTCTTGTAATTTGGGTGACCTGACCCTGTAACCACAGCTTAGCTCACCACTAATAGTTCAGTTTAACTATTGGTGTTGATAAAGGTCAGAAAAGGGAAACCTCTGGAGAAATCTATCTTGATTCTCCCTGTTTTCAGGCCGCCCACACTCTCTGCAGCTGAGGTAGTATGAATTTTTATCATGCAACATTATCAAATTGTTCAAAAGTTTGTGCTCATATGAGCCACGGCTGAATCTGGCCACCCTCAGCAGGTTGACATCCATGAAAAGTTAAAGCTGGTTTATTTTTGTAGTGAAAAACTAGAAAGAAAAAAAAAAAATCATGCACAAAGCATGAGCTAATTTAGGGTGGAGGCTCATCACAGTGAATCAGCCTAGACAATGTTTGGAATGGACAGGGTTGGACGAATTAACTTAAAGACAAACAGGCACAATGAGAAGGGGGTTATACCTTACAGGGGAAGACCGTGCTGGACAGGAAGAGCAGAAGAATGAAGGGAACTGACACAAACAGACCAGCCTTAAGACAGAAAGACGACTTTAAAGAGACAGACAGGCGTTGAAAAGGTGACAGATGATGAGGAGGTGGAGGAGAGCTGATGAAGTCATTGAGGCGTGTAGGGAAGAATGGTGAGAATATGACCCATAACTGAGACACGATGTAGCGAGACAGCGCTGCCCTGCATCGCACACACGGAGCTGTGCGTGCCGCAGAAATGAATGGAAGGAGCACCGTCGATCTGACGCTCCATTTTAGAACAAAAGGCCTCGTCTCTTCGTCTGGTCAACATCTAACACGAGAGAAAAAACATGCTTTACGGTGGCAGCTGATTGTTGCATGCACCCAGTCATTTTAATGTGATTACTGGTTGTTTTCGGTTTGTTTGTTTCTTTGCTGCGGTACTTGAAGTGCCGCAGATCGCCTTGCCTCCAAGGATGAGAGCTGCGTGGAGGTCGTATAAAAATGTGTGGGTGAAAATCTGACTTCATCACTTAAGCCTCACTTCTCTTTTTTCTTCCCTTTGGCTGATTCTTCTCCAGTTTTTCTTCTTTTTTTTCTAGTCACTTTTGTAAAAATCACTCAAACACATACAGACTTAAGCAGCCATCCACAACACACACACACACACACACACACACACACACACACCATAATTTCTCTGTCCTTCCTGACCTCCAGTCCCATCCGTCCTCCTTGTCCCTTGCTCCCATCTTCCCCCTCTTTCACACTACATTATAGAACAGCTTTCATTTAGGTATGAATATTAGATATTTCCTTTGAATAATGGAGAGAGACCGTATATGAGGAATCTGCAGACATAAGGAGAAAAAGGACAGTCGTACTTGTGGGTCTTCACTTGCACATTTAAAATAGTCCAATAAAAATGACATTCTCAGATCCAAACTGTTCCATTAAATAATTGATAAATTTAAAGTGCAAGTCAAGAAGGGAGGTGTGTGTCTCTCTGTGTGTGGCTAATGCAAGCTCCATATTATGATTCCAGGAGCAAGAGCAATTCATTGTGAAATGCTGCAGAGACAGGCGACTGTTTATTCCAACTGGCATATTACAACAGCTTTTAAAGGGGGATGGGATGCCCTTGAATTGGTGAAACACTGTCAAAGGTTTTTGAAAGTTTTACACATGACTTCCAAAAGGATTGAGACTAGCACATACCAAATGTTTTTTGTTTTTTTTTTTCCTCAGGTCCTGAAAAGTCAAGTTTGAGTAAATTACATTTATAGCAATATCATACTGAGAGAGAACAGGGCAAAGGATCAGAGAGAGAGAAGACAGAGAGGCGTACAGGAAGAAACAAATAACACACGCCCTGAGGCACCAGAGTCACTTTAATTTGATGGAAGTGATTCACTGCTCTGTGTGTGTGTGTGTGTGTGTGTGTGTGTGTGTGTGTGTGTGTGTGTGTGTGCAGGTATTAGCTGTAAAAAGAGTGTTCTGGCAGCACAGGAACCTCATGGCACACTTTATTCTTACAGACTATTCAATTATCTGAATTACCTGGTGCACACGCTTAAAGAGCTTACCCACACACAAACACCTGAAACAAACAAAATGTGCCTTAATAAACACATAAAACTCTCATATAGGGCCATGCAGACGTACACACATACAAAACAGCAAATCCCGCACAAAGAAAACTGCAAACATCAACAAGACAGAGGAAAACATAGATTTGAGCTGCATTTAAATGAGATTAAGAGCTTTGCCTCCCAAGTGACATATTCTAGTCGGGTTTGCTTTATGGAAATACTGGATCTTCTGTGGCGAGACACACACACACACGCTCACAAACACACACACACACGCACACACATACCTGAATGGCAGTTTAGTGGATGTTGAGTCACAGCTATGCGTAAGAACTCAGGCATGATTTCTGTGTATTTCATGTGGCTTGATTCCACATACACAAACAGGAAACTCAAACTGCTCACTGGACTAACCTTACTTGGTTTTTCCCTGCCGGTATAAACCACCCTTCACACTCAACTACATCAAACTAACAAAACACTTCACTCCCGGCAAAGTCAGTGTGTTTTACATTAAAACATGCAAGAAGAGAGGTAGTACGGAGGAATACATGTCTACTACTAAACTTCTACTCTATTTATTTCATAATATTTAAAGTACTGAACAGCAGGGACAAAGAAGCATAAACTTATAAAGTGAATAGAATTCAAAATGTCAAAAAAGATTTACCATCTGAATCAATGGATCTGGAGAAACGCGTGCAGAAACAGTCATCTAATAACTGGATCAATTTCAGTCTTGTTAAATTCATAAAAACCATCATACAGAAGAATCCCAGAGACTAATGGTTTCCTGTGTATCAGAACTGGGCAGTCCTATTTTACAAGGTTATACCAGATCATCATGTTGTAAAGGAACATGGAGAGAACATAAATTCTAAATTTGCACCCTGGCCCTTCGTGCTGTGAGGGAATAATGCTAAAACAATCACCTGCTTTCACCCAGCTTCAGTTCCTGGCAGCAGTGCGTCTGGCTCAGCCTGTGCAACAAACAGAGTTGGCAGAACTTACAGGTGGCAACACTGCCAATCACGCCTCGGTCACTGCGTGGTTCCTACAGGTCGGTCAGGATGTGTGTTCAGCAGGGATGGTGCAATTTGCGGGAGACAGCATGAAACTCCCAAGTTCAACGTCCTCACTGTGTATCCAAGGAGGCAACTGGTGGTTTGGTGGTCTGGGACCAGAGACAGGCTGGCAGTGAGACGGGCTGCGTACACAATTTGAAATTGGTACCGGATGCTGTTCTGTCTTTCTGCGTTGCTCTTCATGCTTGTGTCAATAGCTATTGAATTTGTATTTTCATGTACCCTTATATGGTAGCTAAGTAGGCCCAGGACTGTGAATGGATAATAGCCATTTGTCCAACTCTTGCACATTCACAGTGGTAACGTCTCTTAATGCTCACTGCCCCTTGTAAATAAACCAACAATTAAGAGAACAAATAAATACAAATTACAACACCTTTCCTTCTCGTCACTACATGTACAGAAGATTCAACAAGTTACCCTGATGACTCTTCTTGTTTACCCTATTCCTCCCTCATCCTCCCCCTGGTTCACCCATCTCTAGGAATAAAAACAAAACATAACAAAACAAAAAAACAGCTGATCTCTCCCTTTCCTCGTGTCATTCCAAAAAAAAAAAAAAGCAGAAAGAATAGGAAATAAAACAACACACATGCAAGACATACGCTCAATCTGTCTACCTCTCAAAATAGATGGAGGGAACACAGCGAATCCAAAAACAACACGAAAGAAGGAAATAGCAGCTTCTGGGAAAACAACATCACACAGTGACAGATTTCACCTAGTGACCGCTCCAAGCAGGAAAGTGTGTGGTCTGTGGTTTGTCTGCGAATTATAAATTATTTTGTGTCTTGTTTGTGTGCATATGAGAGAAACCTGTCTGGGAGATCTGGGGTTGGTCATTCCGAAAAAGGTGCAAAAAAACAGGAAACACATGGTAGTGAAGGCTACAAAGTGCATCTGGCACACACACGCACAAACACACACACACCGACAGTTACACAAAGCCTCTGTAATAGATGTTTTCTGGGGATGTTTCGGTAGCTGTGGATTTGTTGTGTTCCTTATCACATTACTGGAATGCAGATAGTGTCAAACGCCTCACTGGAACAGACTCCATATATTTACTTTGTGCTGATAAGTTCACACCATAAAAACTTTTACAGTAGCTACAGTATCTCATATTAGATCGAAGAACCAACGAGGTAAAAATAAGAAATATTGCACCTAATCACTTCAATAACATGGAAATGCATAAAAGTGCCCCACTGCAAGGAACAGGCACACTGATATCCAGCAGAACAGATCAGTTGTGGTCTTCAAGAAATAAACAGGATAAAAGATTCCACAGTCTGAAAATCACATGACCTTCGACGCAGAAATATGGGAGACAACAAAGTGAGAAGTTCACAAATCCAGTCAGGAAATCGTAACGTCTGTCGTCTCAACGACTGCCGAGATATTGAATTTGACCAAGACACAGACTACTGCCATGCTGGAGGCTCTGCGGTGCAAAGTGTAATAATGTTGACCATGTTTAACAGTTTAGTTTAGTGTGTTAGCACGCTAACACTTGCTTTGGACAAAATACAACTGTGACCTGATGATGTGTGTACGTCATTTAAACACAATACATCCCATCGTTGAGACATTTCACTCAAAGCCACAAATTTCAACCAAATTCAACAGATCAAGTCTTTTTAAGTGCAGAATACAAGCAGGTCAGCGCATCCTTTACATGAGGTAAAACCTGTCGTATACTTCTGTCATACTGTCACCAAATGCATGTGAGCATTTACCAGCATACTCACTCCTGAATGTTGAGTGGTGTCTATATCAAATGATGATGGAACTATAGGTTCTTCTAGTACGCAAAAACGTGTGCAACTGTAAAGACAAAATATGTAATAAGTGTGGGACCTAATCTTTGGTCATAAAGCTGCCAGTCTGCCTGTGAGAGCACACTACTATGATGAGATGTTATTGTCGCTGTAAATTAATGAGTGTCTAACAAGTGCCTGACACTGGACAGTCCCATAAATCCCAACAGGTCTCTGATGGAAACATTAGTCATGAGACAGACAGTTACAATAAATCTCTACTAATAGGATCACTGATATCTTTGCGGTACAGAAATCCACTGTATGGTAAGTGTGGCAAGGACTTGAGAAAAACAGCTTTAGCTGTACCTTTGAATCCGAAGGTGTCTGCTCAGAAATGTCTGTTTACCCACTGGCTGTTATGCTGCCTCCAAGTACTGTTCAACTCATAAGACCCAATGAGAGTGGGACTTCTCATATAAAACCTCTAAGCCACTAAATAAACAATAAAATAAAAACTCTACCTAAACCACAGCTGGGGAGGGATGTCTGTGGTCTTTGCACAAGCGCTCACACACCATCACACTTTATCCTTGGTTCCTTTATAAAACCTTGGCATTCCAAGGTTGCTTCCCTGAACTGCTTGATAAACACACATCCACTTATGTTACGGGAATGCGAACCACAATAAACACCCTGTTTGGCTTTATCTTCCCACTGTTGGTATTCAAGCAGCTGCTATGTGAGGAAAAAAATGCATTGGAGCTTACTTGTAAAGACTCACTAACAATGGTAATATAAAGTTTCAATGCAAAGCTAAAATGTTACAGACTATATGAAAGTACTGCAAACAGATAGGGTTCAATATGACTGCAGTAAGTTTAATTCATTTGAATGGATCCAGTCCATCTGCACAGTGAGGCTGCCATTGCCAGATCATGCTGCAAAAAGGTTCAACATTGCTGAGCTTGTTGTGTACCAGAGGCTGACGGGCTCGGTGCATGTCCTGACGGAGAGGAACACTAATCACTGACGTAGCTGCAAAGACAATATCTTAATTTACAATCTTAAAGAAATTGCAGAAGGCCGACATGAAAGTGGGGCATGATTAAAACTGATCATGCTCACAGAACCCTCGGTCCGCCAAAACCTGACCGCCCTTGCACAGTGGTTATCGAGGTCCATAACCCGAGGGACAAGGTGTGGATTCTCGCTGTGGCCAAGGTGAAAGGACAGCTAACACACAAGGGACAGACAATATTCATCCACCAGGATTTAGCAGTCTGAGTCAAAGAGATTGAATGGTGCTAAATCACAAATGTTTTTTTTCCCCATTATGAGTCATCTTGAAATAGTCTCCCTTAATGTTGAGGGATTTAATAATGCAATAAAAAGGTAAAAGATCCCTTGCTGTTCTGAAAAAGGAGAGAACACAAATAGCTTCATTATCTGAAACCCACTTCAGTGACTTGGAACATTTGAAATTGAGAAGGAGCTGGATTTTCTATTGATCCTGTAATACACATAGCAGAGGAGTAGTCATATTAATTCACCGTGGTCTCCCATTTACCTTAAAGAGAACCATGAGGGCAGTGATGGCCGCTATATCCTTGTCTCAGGATATCTTTACGGGGAACAGATCCTCATAGTTTGCATGCATGGCCCTAATATGAAGCTGCCTTTTTCCCCAAAGCTTTTATCTGATGACCCATCAGTGTCCACCCCATATGTTGTGTTAAAGGGTTACTATAATTGTGTGCCTGATCCAAGTGTGGCTCAATCCCCACCAAAGTCTAGCCCAACCTCCCAGAAGAGTCTCATGCTGTGGGAGTTTTGTCATGACTGAGAGCTGTTTGATACCCGCAGAATAACCAGCTTCACTTTTTTCTCCCAGGCCCATCAGACATTTTCAAGTATTGATTTCCTCCTGACATCCAGATTGGTTTTGGATAGGGTGAAGGAGTGTTCAATTGGCATACGCTCACTCTCTGACCACTGTTATCTAAGTTTGAGCATTGACCCTCCTTACACTGAGTCCTCTTCTCACCACTGGAGGATGAATCCTCCTCTATTGAGAAGTCCTCCACTTAATGTTACATGACTGAAAGGTGGAATGTTTTTATGGCTGCTAATAAGACTCTAGGTGTCAGCCCATCTTTGCTATGGTAGACAGCTGAAGCTTAAGAAAGGCTGCTCTTAAAGAGCAAGTCGACCTAGAGAATACAATACAACAACTGGAGGTACAATTTAAAAGTACGACCTCTATAACTCTGACTAAAAAACAAGAGGCTGCTTGCTCAGCTTTAAATTAGCTGTCAACAAGGAAGACAGAGTCAACCATCTTCTTTGCACAACATAGGTTCTATGAGTCAGGAAACAAACCTGGCTGACTACTGGCAAGGTTGGCAGAATGGAGACAAATATATACCATCCTTGCTGGATGACAACCAGGTCAGGCACTACAAAACCAAATGTGTTAGGACACTTTACAACCCCAAGAGGCTCATGTTGCAACTAATGACTGACAATCATCGCTTTTCCCACTGCGCAAGGGGGCGAGACAGGGTTGCCCTCTATCTCTGCTGTTCTTTGTGCTGGCGCTTCAGCCTCTAGCTAAGGCTATTAGGAGACACCAAGATGTACACGGTGTGTCGAGGGAACGATTCATAAAGTTACACTTCATGCAGAATCTTGTTGTTGTTCAGTTCCTTCTTAGACTCTAACATTAATTTTGACAAATTGGATGTCAGACTGTTTTTTTTTTTTTTTAGGTAGTTTTGGTAGTGTTTAGGTAGTGTCAAACAGAGACTGGAACTTACTTTCATTACTTTTGGCATTGTAAACTGATTAAAAGGTTTTAGGGTACAACTTCCCTAGAACTGAGCGGCATCTTTACAGTAAGGGTTAAAAAAAGACTCAAACTTTAACCTACTTACAATTCAAAGTATGAAATTAACAAGATACATTAGATTATCAGAGTCCTCCCTCGTGAAAGAGTCGGCACAGTTCTGAAGGGTAATCAGAGGTCCTTTATTGAAAAGCGGTCCCCTTTGCTCAACTAGTTGCCTGGGGACTTGTCTTGGTTAGTGCTGAAGGGCCAATACAATCACCGTCAGTACTCTAACTTGTTGCTTAAGAAAATAACTTCGGTCTGTGAGTATTACAAACCTTTCAGGTTTTGGGGTCTGATAAGCCTGTTACTCCACTTGGACTTCCCAGACTGTAAAAAATATAGGAATATACTTTATATAGCAACTAAATTTTGCAGAACCACTTGGCCAAACAGACCATCCCTCCAGAAAATCAGAAGCATCTTCAAGGCCAAACAAATCAGACATGACTTCACCCACTGAGTAAACAACCAACATGAACTGCTAACCTCTGAGCAACACTCCCCTCTGCAAAACACACTCGTCATACAGATTATGCTTCACCATCAGTATCTTCTCCTTTTTTTTTTTTTTGTTTTTGACAAGGTCTCCAATATGTAATCACTTCATTCTGGTGTGGGCAGAATCCATTATGTGTACAGGAAGCAAAAGACAGGAGAGGACAGAGGAATCATCCAATGCTCTTTGTGAATTAGTCCTCCGTTCCGTCACTGTGACAAAGATGTTTCCGGCGCTGCTCCGGCAAACAGGCCATTAGCTATTGTTTTTATTGGAACAAAGTCACACTGAAAGACTGGATAACTTTGGGAAAATGCTCTTAGAAGCCAAGGACAGAAGTGGAGTGACAGAGAGAGAAATAAAGTTATTAATCTACTCTGGCTCGGCTGTTCAGCTGAAAAGACAAACTTCACAGAAAATCCATTCAGCGTTCAAAATAGAGTGCGGAAAAGCTTGATTACCTCTCGTTATGTAATCATCACTTGAGGGCAGTTTCCTGGATTGGTCTGGAAAACACACCTCAGTACAATCACAAGTGTTATAAGAGCCTTTCACTATCTGCAGCACGAGTGTGATCTTTCTGTGTCTTTGCAGTTTTCAACTGCAATTACCTGAATGTGTGTTATGACAGTAATAATCAGCCCGTAATCACACAGTAGCAGGAAGACACTTGGTTTATCGGTGTGTGTGTGTGTGTGTGTGTCTGTGTGTTAGAGTCAGACACCCACAGGCAGGTTATCTGCAGTCTGAAAGGAAGTCTGTTCTCTGACACCTCAGTATTACTGCCATAACTCATCTATACACACAGATACATACCCACACAATAGATCCTGCATGTAGTTACAGATGTGCGCAGTCACAGACGAACAGACCTAAGTGAACACACAATGGCAAACAGACAGACACAATGTCACTAAATAAAGTCCAGATGGGCTGCCCTGGAAGCCCCTCAGCTACCTAATTTATAGTGAGTGTCTGTGAGCATCTGACCTGTTTTTGATGATGTCGGTGGAAACTTCCAGACTATTATTCATGTCTGTGCAAAATTCTGACTCAGGGATACACATTTTTTTTATATTAGTGCAATACAATGTGCTGGAGGTGGGAAAAAAAAGGTGTGTTTGGCTCTCGGCTGCATATCTGTTGCTTCTAATCTCCATTTTGTTCTTCCAAGATAGTGAATAGCCACATTCAGCGATGCAAAGCTCGTTCAACATATGACACGTGTGTTGGGAGTCAATCATATGGAGAAACAGATGTACACACAGTTGTTGATTCTCAGTTACGCGGGCAGTACTAACATACACTTTACCTTACAAGCAGGACATTTGATTAAATATTAACATCAAAAATGTAACTTCATGGTGCTTTAAGACACTCCAATGGTAAATATATCATACTTGATGTATAATGTATACAACCCTTGGGCAGTAGTGACAAGATGCATTGTCGCTGCATATTTTATGAAAATGGAAATGATGGTGAAGCAGATGAAAAATATAAGTTATAGCATTCGCATCCCACCAGTCCGTGTCATATTTCACTCAAGGACACGGTGTCAAAATGTGTCATTCAGAAGGTATAAACCTCTGTCTGAATCAAGCCTGTGGTGTCACAGACTTTACATCATAGTTCTTTCAATCAGGATACTGATGATACGTGTGTAAGACTGGTGACATCTATTCAACATTCACCAAGGTTAGGACAACTGTCTCAGCACGGATCACACAGGACTTGGCAGTAGGCCCAGTGACCAACACTTTCCTTTGGCTTTCCTTGCACATTCAAATTGAGCTGAAGATTCTTTTGCTCATCTATAAAGCACTGAGTGGCCTTGCTATAAAATTTGACACACTCAAAAGTGATGAAACACCCACCCCTCTCTGGTCATCTTGCTTTTCAATGAAGAATAATCTTATGATGAGGCAATATCAATGGGCCTTCTTGCCAAAGCATCTCAAGTATAATATAGAGTACTAGGGCTGCCACAGAATATTCTACATTTCAAATGATATATGAATTGTAAAAAAAAAAAAAAATCCATTTATTTGATTATAAAAATTAATATTCTGTGTTGGGAAAGCAGAGTTAGTGATGGTTGTCGGAGCAGTGAAAAGACGAACCAAGAAGGTTTCGGTGAGTTTTCTTTTGTTTCATGTTTGAATGAAGTTTATTTACAATGATGCGATGATTCATTTGGACACAATAAACATGGGAAAACATGGTCCATAATGACAAAATGTGACAGGAATTCCTTCCTTTTGTCCAGGACACTGACGTCTCCCAGGACACGTGGACCGAGTTAAAACGAGCGCATAATTCAACAACACGGTAGACGACGTTATATTGTTTATTTTGTAATATGTGGGTATGTAGATCTTTTAAAAAGACCTTTATGCTGAAATATTACCAATTAATATTAATTACAAATCAAACTGTGATGCTCAAAGGGCAAGGTTATGCTAGAAAAGAACTGTTCTGTGCAACATGTTGTCTGACCATGTTGGAAATCAAAAGTGTTTATAGCTGTTCTGAAAGGCTGCAGTGAAAAGCCGAGCGTCATGGAGGGGGCAGAAGCGGTATCATTTAAACATGGACGTAACGGCTCCCAGTTTGACTGAGTCTCTCCTGAGAGTCATTTAGTGTCGGGCCCAGTCATTCACACAAAATGTGACACAAAGAGTTGTGTCATAGATGAAAAAGAGAGAGAAGAAGGCTTCAAAGGCTGGCTCTGCACACGGCTGACCAATCACGGTGTGAGGTGGATGTGAATGTCGTGTGTGAAGGGAGGGGGTTTCCTGTTCGAGCATTAAAGTTAAATACAGACTAACATGAAGAGCGATGGCTTTGAGAACACTAAAATTTACAGATAAATAGGCCTCGACTGATTTTGAAGTACAGGTGTTGCTCATAACATTAACAATGGCTCTGTTCCATTAAGCGATGCAGGTGAGTCAACATGGAACACAGCAGGACCCCAAGCATCAGCCCTCCTACGAGGAATGTGGCCATCATCAATGTTAGCGCAGATGTTCTTTTCCTGCTATGACAAATCAAACTGTGTGCCGTGCTATCCTAACTTCATCTTTACTAATGAGGCACGGACGACAGCAGAAACTGTTCCCAGGGGACACAAAAAAGTGACGCACGCTGCTGGGACATGCTTGTTGTTGCCGTGGTTTGTCTGTATGTGGTGTTGGAAAATGACCTAAAATGTATATTTTTTTTGGTGGGACAGGCATGTTCCCACTCGATCCGGATGTGTGCATCACTTTTTAGTGTCCCCTAGAAACAGCTTCCATTGTCGATTATGCCGCTTGCAGCATCTTTGTGTTTTCTTTGCAGCATTGTTGCCTGATGTGTTTTCTTAAGCTGCAGAGCACTGAGCTCTCAGCAGTAGCTGAACACCTGAGGCACAGCCAGGTTGCGTGCAGCCAAGGAAGTTTGCCCTCAATGCAAGGAGGGACCACATAAACGACAAAGTGCAGTTAATTCTACTTATTCCAGATGTCTAGAGCAAACTTGATTTACATATCTGTTTCACTACTTGTTGCTTCCTCCTCATTCTTCCTCCGCTTGATGGCACACCTCCACAACCATTTTACATCATCCTAAATTTCAGACAGGGGCCTCGCACTGTAATTGCACCGGTGTAAGCAGGACGGACAAGGCAGGAGTCTGACTCGTGTGGGTAGGAGTGTTAAAAGCATTTTGGAGCCATTAACACCATTTTCTGTCCCCTCACTGCCTTTTAAAAGCAGTGCAGTCTGACACTGTGCCTGTTTCAGTGTTGGTGCTTTGACTGTGTATCTGTCTCTAATAGAACGAGTGAAATCATGTTGGATGAAGATGAGTCAACCTCACACTCCTGCCTGGAAGAAGTTGTCATTTTCCTTAGTCGATCCCTCTGCTTCATCTTTCCACCTCCTCCTCCCCCTCTTTCTCCTCCTCCTCCTCCTCCTCCTCTCAGTCCTCCTCTCTCTCTAAAGCACATGTGAACATTCTTTCTATTTTTCTCCCATCCATTAGAGGAGCTCTCGATCTCAAATTTACCTTATCTTACATCCATTTATGGTCATTTTCTTCACCCAAAAAGTCAAAACTTCCATCAGTCTCTCTCTCTCCTCTTTGTCCTCTTCAAAACACTTTCACTCTCCCTTTGATTCCTTCCTGACCCTCAGTATGTCTTTACCCGTTTACTCCATCATTCTACCTTTTTCTTCGTTTCATCTCAGACTCTTGCTCCTTTTTCTTTCAGGCAGTGAAGAGTGAGAAGTCAATCTCTCGTTCACCTTGTAGTGGATACAACATAGTGTAAATTAATTTGTCTTATGTCTCCTTCTCTCCACCTGCTACGTCTTGTCCTTTACTTTTTTTACATGAATGATAGATTAGTCTTTTTCCTCTTTTTCCTCTCCATCCATCTTTTCCTCACAGTAGCTTTGTTAAATTCTGCCCCTGCTTCTTATCTTTCTCTCTTTTCACACTCTTAGTGTCCCATTTTTTCTACCTAAGCCTCTTTCTCTGCCTTTCTAATTCAACTTTTTCCTACATTCCCCCTTTCTGCATCCTGTCTTGGAGGCCCAAACCCGGGCCACAACACTGCCGGCTTTGCTTCCGAATTTATTCTCCACGCTTTATTTCATGCCATAGATAAACTAAGATTACACAATAACACAAGACGAATTTCCAGAACAGGAACACAATGGGAGATATTAAGATACATCATTAGGTAATAACTAGCTCATATGTTGGTATCGACATATTGAGCTTTGTCTTCATGAGTCCTTGCTGATTAACTTTCCTAAGCTTCACGGTCCTTGTGTCCTGAGCGATACACCTAGCATCATTTGGTGGCAAAAAGCTCATGTTATGGCCTCATCGAAGTCAAAGTGTACTCGGGGTATGCAGATGAGCCCATGGATTGGCATTTCCTGCAAAAACAGCATTCAACTTCAATTTCAGCTAATCAACAGGCTGCTAGCTGTTTGGGACCAGGCTATTTCTGGGAATAAAAGCGTTAATTCTGAAAGTTACTTAGATGGACAAAGCACACACATCGAGCATTTACAAAGCTTATTAAAAATGGCAAAATTTAGTCTGTACTTGACAAAATGAATGAAACTGGCTGTGAGTGCAGAAGATGCCCTGACCTTACACAACCCTAAATTCACCACCTGTCTCCACTCACATCTCTCCACACACTCCCCATTTGTTCAGCTGTTTTGTCAGACTGCGTCTGTCTGACTGCTTGGCTGAGTTCATCTTTACTAATGAAGCATGTTAGTGACAGAAATGCTGAGCTAATCCTGCCCTGGCTACAGCGCTTAGTCGAATTACACACACACAAATGAACAGACGGACTATCCAACAGGCTGATAAGCATTCTGCAGACACACTCTGTTGCATGGACACTTGGAGTCACATGAGCTCTGGACTGAATTTGGAGAAAGTGTCTGTCCAATTGGGAAATTTGGGGGGAATGTGTTGCATATGATACAGAAGAATCTTGTCACATTTCCTGTTCAGAGGAAAAATGAAATAAATATATTCCATCAAGGCTGTCCATCTTTTCAAGACGCGCTCGAAGATTTACATGCAAAGTGTTTAGAAATATTCAAAGATTTCCGAGGCACTCTGAGCTACTCTGGGACAAGTCTCCATAAAGCTCCACTGCTCTGCTGATGCAATGCTGATGATATACACGAAAGTCAAAGATAATAGTTTCTCATAGACAAACACAGTGGAACACACACACACACACACACACACACACACACACACACACACACACACACACACACACACACAGAAAGACAGATGTGAGTGTGCTGACAAACCCACATATATCAATTTACTGTTTCCACAAGTGCTTGCACACACAGGAACACACTTCTGTTTGCCTATTATGACAAACGAGTGACACACACACATACACACACACGCACAAAGACACAGATGGGCTGCTAAAGTCAAAACGTCCTCTGCACAGCAATATATGTTTATAATATCTGTGCATAGGTAGGCTTGCCTTCAACCAATCAAATAACTTATTTTGCCTCCCTTAAGTAATGCGCTCTAAGTGATTTAAGTGATCTATGTGTACACATACCAGTCATAGGTCAAAAAATTGCTGAATTTGGATTTTTAAAAGCTAGAATTGGTAATAAATGAAGAGCCAAAAGAGCCGGCTCTTACTGCTGAGCTGAGCCAACGGACCTGGCTCACTAAAGAGCTGGAATTCCCATCACTACCGACCGTGCCTCTCCTCCCGCGTGAGTGCAGCCAAGGTCACGATGAATCATCAGAAAACAAAATGGATACAGGTGAGAAAAAAAAAATGATGAAAATGCTGCTCCTCTGGTGCAAACCCCCCACTGTGCAGCACGCGCTGTCGGAGAGATCCTCTTTAGACTCGCAATTTCTTACAAAGCCTCGCACTTTTACCACAAATCAACAAAATGATTGAGCTGGCTATTTTTCACCAGGCCCACTGGAAATGAGCCCTTTCTGGCTGCAGAAATGACAGAATAAACTGCCAAACCCAGGAAGGATCTTCACCTTCATCTTTGTATTTTACGCCGTAAAGCTTGTGGTGCTGCAGAGGCCAGTTATAACGAAAGCTCAGCCACGACACACCCTGCTGTCGGATCCAACAATCCCATTCCTTGTAAAAGGCAATTCTACGGAGATTCATCTGCCTGAAAAACGCTGCATATTTATCAGCTTTAAATCTGACAGTGTGAATGATATGCCGTTTTATTTTTCACAGTCTGAGGTGCGCTGAGGTTAGATTGGATGCTAAACTGTAATAGCAAGGTGAGCATGACACACATGCTCTGACACACACACACACACACACACACACACACAGGCTGGATCACTTTACATACGACAGTGAGACACAAAAACCCACCAAAAATCCTTCATGCTGTCTGAGCATGCGTATCATCCTCAATATAGAGTGCATGTGTGTGTCTGTGTGTGTGTGACTGTGTGCAGGTGATCCATGGTTTGTCTAAGGGCTGGTAGACAGGGCCGTGGTCATAAATCCGCCCAGCCATAACCACAGTGATTTGCAGGTTCAGAGAAACCATAAACATCGGCACTGAGCGGCCCGCTGCCCTCAGAGGAGGCTGAATTAAGTGGTGAGTGTGTAGCCGTGTGTGTTTGTGAGCGCCAAGTGTGTGTATCCCTGCCTGAATGTGTGTGCACGAGTTTGCTCAAGGGCATCCCTTGCTGGAAATGAGAGCCGCGTTCGGCGATTGGCCGCGGGGTCTGAGGGGTCATTAATCTACGGTGCTCCATTGGCTGTGACGGCAGAGGGGAGGGGTTAGTGCAGCTGGTCAGTTAGCTGCTGTCAGCTTTCTAATCTGCAGCATTCTTCAATATTAGATGGAGTGCGCAGAGGATCACTGAGGCCCAACTGGAGTCACTAATACACTAGATTTCTCTGTCCACGTCCCTTTCAGGTTCTCGCTGTTTTTTATTAGGCAGCACGCTCTCATGATTATATATTTTTCAGGGTTTAGAGGCAATAATGTCAGCAGAAAAGGGCCTTTAACCTTGTTTTTTTGTCTCCTTCTAGATTACTAGTGACACCTGCCACAGTCAGCAAGACAGCCACTATAAAAGAGTGAGCACCAGGAGGGACCCGCATGTTCTGTGGTATCTTAAAGGCATCTGAAATGATCATACGTAGGATAAGAGAATAATTGCATTGCATGTTGTGTTGAGGGGATTTCATCTTTTTCGTTTAAAAAGCACGGTCATGCTTCAGCAAAGACGCTGGAATAAAAATAGAGGAATAGACAAATTATATTTGGGCTGCAGAAGGAGACGTGAGATGCAAAATGCTAAATAAATAAATAAAAATCATGAAAATAACAAGAAAAGGAATGAAAAACAAAACCAACAGTAGGAATGTGAGAAAAAGTAATCCAATTTTGCATAATGGTATATTTGTATTAAAAGGTTGCATGAGCAGTGGGTGTCAAATCTAAAATTTGTAAGGCATGGGCATGAACATGAGGAAGAGAGCTGGTTGGTCGGGTCTAGTATTTGTTCGGCATAAAATATTTTTTATCTTCCTTCTCTCTCATCTCATCTCCTCTTTTAATCATTTTTATTTTCGCCCCTCCTCCAGCTTTCCCTCCCAACCCGTTCCTCTTTTATGGGACGACGGATGGACAGTCCAATCTCCTGCAAGATTGTTTTCTGTTCCAGTAGGATCGTACAGTAGCTGTAGGGTGTCTGTTTACAGCTGCTGCATTCTTGTTGCAACGAAAGAATAACTCAGCTTGTGTTACAGCCAACACCTGCTGGCCAGTGAGCAGTAGGAATGAGCCAATGAGAGAACAGAGAAGGCACATAGTCGTTCCTTCTGTTACAGTGTAACACATACTGTGTCAGTGGACAGACGCCATTTGCGGCCAGAATTTGAAATCTGATTGATTGGGACTGAAGGCCTCATGTAAAATCAATCCAGAGAACAGCTTTTGGATGGTGTGTGTGGCCAGTGATGGTGACATCGATCCAGCATGAGGAAAAACACTTCAGATCGCTCGCTAAACCTTCAATATCTGGGATGAAAGTCTCTGCCGCCTTAAAATGGATTTCGAAACGGCACGAGATTATAAAAGGAGCAACTGCGTATTGAGAAACAGTTCCTCTCAAAAAGCATTTAGCTGACGCGCCTCTAAAACTCCTCAATGAGGCTATTCAAAATAAAACCTTATGGGCTCAATACGCTGGCTGCTGCTTTGAAACCACCAACTGAAAGGGTGTTTTAGGTTGTTGTGGAACATATCAAACGCACATTAGTGCAGATAAATGTGGCCAGAGGCTGATTTTTACTGCAGTTAAAAAAAAATAAACAAAAGATGCTCAGAATTCCGAGCAGGATGTGAATCCTACATCCGTCTGCATTTGTTCTGTTGGAACGAGCGGCTACAAAATGGTACCCTGGTGCTAAGTGATCTTTGCAGCAGCCTGGGCCATCTGTTGAGCATCTGTACAGAATGAAAATGCTTTTGCAAAGACAGCAATTCTGGTGGTTCTGACAACGACAAAAACTGCTGAAGCTGAGTTTAAAAAGGATGCTGGGCAAAGCACAGAAACCTCCAATCAAATATTTTCAAGCTGCTGCACAAGGCACCGACGGAGCACAGGTTTTATTCTCCGTCGTTAGAGGTGCTGAACGCCTGTGCTCTCAGCGCGATTTGGGAAACTGACTTGACTTTGTCCTTTTCAGAGGAGAAGCTGGGGAGCGTCCTTTAACAAAACTTGATGATGAGAAGAATCCCAACAGATGATTTGAAAGATTTAGAACAGGGCTCACTGCATGCTTTCAACCTGAGCGTCTAAAGCGCTCAGAGAATGTAAAACTTGCTCTCCAGCACTGCCAAATGAAAGGTCTCTGTGTACTGACAGACTACAAAATCCATTTCTGCCCTCCCTGTTTTATTGGGGCGACCTCTTCACCTTAATGGATGCAATTCTCTCAGAAACAACAACCCCGAACTGCAGCCAAGCTGAGTCACTGCAAGCTGTATCATTGTTTGCACTGAACAAAACAACAGCATGCAAGAGGCTGTTCACGGGATTCGTTCAAAAAAGAAAAAGCAGTCATTGAAATGTCAACATCCAGTGTGTAGAAACATACTTTCACATGTATTTTTACTTAAGGTGTGTGTATAACCAAGTGCATACAGGAGACTCTTTCTGGATCTTGCCTTGTGATGTTATAGGCATAAAGTCATATCATACAATCACAACCCCCAGCCTGTTCCTGCAGGCTATAATGTTAATTATAATATGACACTACCCACTATGGTGCAGGGCAGTTTTCAATGGAAAGAAAGCAATTATAGGTTACAATTGCTGTTTAAAAGGGGAAAAAAGGCTTTTTGTCTCAACCAGCAGGAGTTTTAAATACAGTCTGAGATGGTAAGAAGTCCTGAAGGAATCCTGTCTAACATCTAGCCATAATACAATAATCCCCTTAGTCTGCAGGGAGATCATGGATTACAGCAGGAAATATACAGAGAAAGAGGGTGACGCAAGAAGAGATGGTTTGAGAAGCAAAGATGCAGAACACAGAGATAAGTGAGAAGTTGTAGAGACAGCAGGGGAGGAGTGGACCGAGGGAGAGAAAGGAGGGAGAGGAAAAAGGTGTAAGAGAACAAAGAAGAGCAACAGTCAAACAACACAGGTGGAGAGAACAGAAGCGAGATGAGGCAAAGAGAGAAAAAGAGCAGGAAATTCCCCTGAAGTGTGTCTGCGTCTCGGGAGAGGATCACAGATCAGAGAGACGAGTGACCTTGTGGTCATCTGTCAGCCCCTCTGACTCCGCTGGAGGCAGGATATGTCTCGAGGGAGAGAGCCAGCACACACACAAACACCACTATTCAGTATACTGAGGAGAGCATATGTGTGTTCCCACATTTCCACTCACACTTATAAACAAAGGAGAGGCGTACTGTAAAAAATCTCGCAGCACAACACAGAAGCTGTGTTTCCTCCTGCTGAAGGGAGGCTGTAAAGTCTTTCACTGTACAGCAGTCAACTTTCCCATATTCTGAGGCTTTTACACACTCACGGTATTTCATGTAGGGACCCACTTTTATTGCAAATAATAAACTTGCTCTCTCACTAATGGAACTGAGCTTTCATCTTTTAAAACAAGGACGATCAGGCCACTCCTAAAGAAGCACAACCTGGACCCAGGTCCGATCAGCAACGACAGATCAATCACAAATCTGCCATTCTTTTCAAAACTCCTTGAAAAAGCAGGCTCTGCAATGCATAGATCTCGTTTCATCCTGTAACCTGTTTGAACCTCGTCAGCCCGGCTTCGGGAAAGTCCACAGCGCAGAAACTGCTCTGACAAAAGTGGTAAATGATTTATTACTTGCTTCAGATTCAGCTTGCTTCAGTGCAGCTTTCGATACACTTGATCGCCACATTCTATTAGATAGTCTAGGAAGTGATAAAGGTCTCAGTGACGCTGCTTTCTCCTGGTTTAGATCATATTCATCTAACAGATCTCACTGTTTTACACAATAGACCACACTAAGGTGGGTTACGGTGTGCCACAGGGATCTGTGCTTGGCCCTATTCTTCTCCCTATTTACATGTTGCATGTACATTAATCAACCGTTACAGACTGGGTTTCCATTTCTATTGATACTCGGCTTTCTCCTGACGCCTGCCATCAGCTGGTGAAGCTGGAGAAATGCCTATTAGAAATTGAACAAAAAATGTCATCTAGCTTCCTCCTTTTACCTGCTGAGACAACTGAAATGCTGTATCTTACCAAATTTACTTAAATATATTTTCAAATTTGTAACGTTTTATATGTCATTTATCTCACTTTTTACATTTTTATATGTTTTGCTAATATTCAATATTGTTTTATTTTAAGTACAGCACTTTGTAGCATACTTATTGGGCTATAGTGATATTGGGCTATAATAAACTTTGATTTGACGTACAGTCAGTATACTGTACTATGGTGCAGTCCATCCCACAGATTGTTCCCAGCACTTAAAGGATTGCTGCACATTCACTTTCTGGAAATCTTGCAGAGCTTCAGGCCACATCTGCAGGCTAGTAGCTCCGATACATGATAGGCTATCATAGGAAGCAGTTATAATACTGGAAAGATTTTTTTTTTTTCTGCCATGATTAGACTGTATTTATTCTCAGAGCAGGAGGCCAGCACGATCGAACGTGTGATCATTTGGACCTTCAATCTTTTCAATGTGGGTAAAACGCTGTGCAATTAATTTAATGTTCACTGGGGATCATATAGTTATTAGCAGGTGCATGATGTTTTCATGCTGGCTGAAGCAGCGGCTGACCATTTGTACAGCGCCTTATTAAAATCTATACCCTCTTCCTGCATGACAGAGCTGCACTCAGAAAAGGACCATTACAAGATGAAGGTATCTTAGATATCATGCAGGTAATGTTGGCGGTTCTATAATATTACCTCTCAGAGATGAAAGGATCAACTCTCTGCTTGGAAATTCTGACCCAAATGTCACATCACAGATGAGATAAAATGAATCTTGTATGATTACTGAGGCAGTCAACATCTTTTGTTAATTAACAAAAAAAAAAAAAGAGAGAGACAAAACAGAAACTATGCATATCAACAGTATGGCATGTTTAACAGCAGACAACACAGCAATTTACAACAAATACACAGGATGAGCAAAAACACAAAAGGCATAAAAAGTGCTGCAAAAGCTTTTTTCCAAATCAGCACTTTCGTCGGATAATATTTTAAACTTTCTTCAATGCCATTAAACACCAGGAAAAGATCAAAACCAGCACTTTGTTAGTCCATCACCAGCCTGTCTTTGGCTCTCAGCCTCAAGCCGATTTGTTCCTACTGAATAAATAAATCTTTATAAAGGGTCAAAAATATAGAAAGCATAGTTTTATTTCTAAAAATGGACAAATTATTTCCTAAAACTCCAACAGGAGGACGTGGTACATCTGTTGCAGACTATTTTCAGTCACAGATTTGCTGCTCAATACTGCAGGAGGACTGTCAAATGGGATTGACTCAAAATAAATCACATTTTCATCTCAACATAGGAACATGTCACCCAGTGCAAAGATGTGGCTCAATGGTTTTTCTCCCAGAAGAGGCACAGACATACCAGGCTCACAGAGAGAGCACTTAATGACAGGATCCAGGAATGGAACTACGACCAGAATATATTTCACTCAATAATAAGTACTGATACTTTAAAGACATCCTACTCAAGTGAAAGTACAATCAAGTCAAATGATAGAACCATTAAACTAAAGAACAGCTTTAGACTGCAAATCAAAGTGCAGTGAGGTGTCCGTGTGCACACAAGCAGAACAACATCACACCTACAAGCCTTTCACTCCAAACCAATGTCCACCAATGGACATCTGCAGCCTGTTCACACAGCTGATGATCAGCTATCAATATATGACTGACTTCCTTAGTGTCGCTTTACTGGAATTAAACAGAAAAAAGGTAAAAATAGATAAATAAAAGAATAAAAACAATTGAAAAAGACCGACAAAGAGAGAAGGGGCCAACAAGCATTTTCAAGCAGACGGCAAGCGGATGTATGAACAGTGTAAACTCCACAGCAGCCGCGCGCACACACAGGCCCAATCAAGCACAGACACTACCTGTGGACATCACTCACCTGGATGAACGGGAGAGCTGGAACTGTGCAGCCGCCAGGTCTTCCACAAGCTGCTCCAGGGTCAGCTTCTCTCCTCGTTCACTCTCAGCGCTGAAAATAACCAAACCACGTTTCCAACAAAGTGCGGTCACACCAGGGATCATCAGAACCAGCAAAAGGCCCCACAAAGCGCACTGAAAGCAGAAGCTCCTCAGTAAATCCGCCACGAGGATATTATCGTTCAGCGTTCAGCCAAACCCAGCATGCACCTGGTCACCTGGTCACCCAGCATCGTGGGTGTGTTTGATTTGTGTCGCTCAGCGTCCTCACCGGGTGGTGCGTTGTATCTTACGCCAGGTATAATAATGCTAATTTTAACTATAACCCATAATGACCTCTTCCGTGATTTTATTGCATTGTTGTGCAGCTGAGAAGCTTGAAGTGTGGTGAGGTACATACTTAAGATGAAGAAACAGGTCCACTTAGGAGACTGACTGATTATAGACTAAAATGCAATTCATCACTTCCACCCTGGATTCAATTCATTGTAGGATCTGGTCTTTGCCTGCAATTTGTTGACAAGAGAAAAATACCACCATCATTTATTGTAAATACACAGTTACTGAAGTACATGGACACATTTTCATATAAATGTTAAATGTTAAACACATATTCCAGTTGATTGCTGGTTGATCCCGTTCGTCCTCTCCAACATTTTGCCATCCTGCCAGCGATGTCCCCATCTCACTCCACACTTCCTCCAACCTGCTTCCCTACAGTGTCCTTTCAGCACTTTCCCATCCTCCTCCTCCTCCTCCTCCTCCAGAGCATCCTGTGGACAGTGTTAGCTTTTCCTCTCACTTCCCACCGCCTGAAAACCCTCCGCTCAGGTGGGACATACTGTGAGAGATTTTGTAATCCAGTGTGTTTATTGGGGAAACAGCACAGTGAAATGTGGGAATGACACACAGTGTCCACAGTGAAGCTGATGGAAGCAGTGGGAGAGACCAGAGGTGTTGTTACTAGGTGCCCCAGAAACCAGGCTCCAGTCCGAGACTTAAAACAGCACCAAGACCTCCTCAAAAGCCTGACACAACACACTTGTATGGTGTTTGGTGAAAAAAGGGAATATAATGTTTAGAGTGAATTTTACACTGCTATCTAACATGTGCCAGTCCGAGTGTGCGCAGCGTAATGGTGCTAATAGTGATGGTATCAGTGCTTCTCTGCAACATAAGTGAATTCACTTCGTCCGACGTTACATTGCAGCTGGCTGTGGCTCATCTGAGGTTTCTGTGGTTCTCTCACTGCAATGTGGCTCAACACTTGGTGCAGCAGTGATTAACATTTTAAATCCGGAAACCCAAATGAGAACGCCAGCCTCGTGCAGGAATCCAAAACATTTCACCGCTCTTGTTTTATGGGGATCCACCAGATGTTGGCCCAGTTAGCATGCTGGGTAAATTTGAAAAAATACCAGGGTCAGATGCATTAGACGAGCTGTGTCAGGACAGACGAAATGAACAAGTCTGACTCCATTATGAGATGGAATGATTACATATCTACAGGACAGGAAAACACATGAAACATTCTCCTTCTCTTCTGTTTATATCCTCACATTTCTTAGTATTTATTTGGACTGAGTGTGTTAGAAAGATTACCGGACAAAATGAAAATGTTTATGTCTCACATAGGCGAGCTTGACGGAAGCATTGCATTGTATTGTTGGTTAAACAGCGTAAGACGGCCCCAAACACTGTGAATGGTGGAAGTCAGAGAAGAATGAATGGAGGATGGAGGGTCACAAAAGTGAAAAAGAAAATAGCATAGCAGGAGAATGGAGGGAGGAGAATGATCATAGAAGATGCAGAAGACCGAGAAGTAGGATTTTGACACAAAGTTCAGACATGTCTTGTAGGGATGTGACAAATGTGCTGCATTTAAATCACTGCTCTGAAATGACTCATATTGTGTGGGTTTGTGATCAAAAACCCAAACAAACATCTCACCAAAGTTGCTAGCGAACGCCACCGGAGTCAGAATTTTATCCCAATAGTGTCTCAAACCTGGCATGCTAATTTGTGATAAAGACAAACTCTGCAAACACATTACCTTGGAAACAAGCCCTCGGCAAAGCATTTTGTGTTTGTGCTGCGATGCTGCTGTTAATTCCCCACCTCTGCCCGCAGGATTACCAGTCATCAAAACTTAAGGAAGACTTGTGCAACAACGCTTTGTGTTTCGAATCCAGTTTCTACAGTGAAGAAATTTTGACGAGCACTTTGGTAGATCGCTAAAACAACTCGGGAAAATCAGAGTTGGCTTTGACTTCGACTCATTGCGGCGACATTTAACCGATATGCCGAGAGTGCATGTGCACAAACATGTGCCTTAAACGTGAAGGTGCAGAAGGTGAAGAACAAATCAACTGGCAGTCTGGTACTGAAGTGTCTATAACCACTAGCAGTGTCCTTGAATAAATATTATCTCTTTGCTCCCACACTCTGCCCTCCTCTTCATTTTTCCGTAACTCACTCACTACTAACCCTCTCCATCCATCTCTTTCCCTTTGACCCTCCCAACCTCCGTCCCCTCTGCTGCCCTCATTTTCCTGTTTCTCTACAATTTTCTCAAACAGGTTTTATAGCCTTTTTCTGGCTCCCCCTCGCTCCCTGCATCATCTCTCCCTCTCTCTGCCTCCATCCCTCTGTCTCTCTTTCACTCTCTGACCCAGAGGGCTGTGTTTCACCGAAATCCAATCCTCTCTTTTTTAAACCCGCTGTTCCATTTCACTCCCATTTTGTCACACTGCAGTGCACACACAATACCCGCTCCTCCCTCATTCCAACCCCTTTCTCTGTCTCCACAAACGCACGTACATCCAAAGGAGAGTGCACACGCAGACGCCAATGTTTGCACAACTGCATAAATGCAAACAGGAGGATACAGTGGGAAAAAAACACTTAATTAAGCCATCAATCAAATTTGATACTCTTGGTTGGATTCATACACGAACACACACAAACATGCGGACCTTACACACCTCACACCCTCCCCTTGTAGTTCTGTGGTCATCCATCACAGCTTCACTGGCTCTGCTCAACCTCAACTCACAACCAATCACACAGACGTTAGGAACTGAGTGCTTGTGAATGTGCGTGTGTGTGTGTGTGTGTGTGTGTGTGTGTGTGTGTGTGAGACAACAACTTTGCTTTGGGAACAAACACTGAGGCGCTTCATGCCTGTTTCAGCAGATTTTAGTGAGAGCCAGAGTGAACTGTGATCTGTATTGTTTACTGCTGGACAGTTGTGACTACTGATAATGTGTGTGAGGGTCAGTCAGCTCTGAAGCACACTTACTTACACACACACACACACACACACACACACACACGCACACATGCACCTCTCTGTGTTCTATGTTAATCATATATTTTGACCTGAAATTAAAATAAGGGAGAGTTTGAGGTTTTTTTTTTAAATTTCATCTTTATTTTGAATAAATAAGGTCCAAAAATACACTCAGTCAACAGAATAAATGAGAAACAAACATTTGAGGCAAAAACTTTCAGCAAAATACAAGATGACATTTGGATAATTTGACACTACTTTATGAAATGTGAAAGATGAGTGTAGTGTAGTCGTGTTTTATGAAACTAACAGTGAGAGAACTCAGGGGTATCAGAGCCTGACAAATCGGAGTGTCGATATATTTGTCCTGTTATTTGTTACCCCAGTCAAATCTGCCTTTCACAACAACATTCAACATTATCTCCACCTGAGGCTTACGGTGCTCAACAAAAGCCCTTGTCGTTACTGTCTCTGTGAGCTCGCCCTCACCGAGATGAGCTCGCATTACTGCTGTTTGAGAAAGAGGGCGGCTCCGGTCTGTAGCCACTGGTTGGGGTTTGCTCCACAGGGCAGACAGATGTGCGTGACCACCTTCACCCTCTCTGAGCTTGTGTACAGAGGCAGCCAGATACTCTCCTCTGATGCGGTGGAGTCAGCGGCAGAGTTCTAGGATGAAACACAGAACACACACATTAATGATGTGTGCACGATTACTGTATATTTAAGTAGCTTACATGTGTTAGGATGATAAAATAAATTAGAGCTGTTACTGAGGTGCGACAAAAACTAATCAATGATCAAATCCCCAAAGATTCCCATAAGCATTTAGCATTCTGCCATGCTAAACTACGCTTAGACCTGAATAAAAATGTCTAATTGTCACTTTTAGTTGTTAGATTTCATGATTACAGCAGAAAATCTAAATCTAACAGAACCATAAATGTGATTATTTGGGCTGAAGTCTGTCAGTCCATGTTATACGAACAGGAATACATACCTGTGGAACCCAGGCCATGCAGCAGGGAGGGACAGCCGACACACTGGGAGAGTCATGCTGATTCTCACACAGATGAACACCGTCAAAACTGCAACCCTCCAACTGGAGACCTCCAACCTGGAAGAAGAGTGAGACAGATGGTGTGAGGGGCAGACAAAAAGACAAAAATAAAACGCCGTGACTGTAAACTGAGGAGATGCAGAGACGAGAGCTCATCAGCAGCAGATTAAACAGAAGGACAGGACGACGGAGCCAAAACGTGTGGTGAGGTACAAAGAGACGAGAGAGAAAAATGGAAGGAAGGAAAACAGGTCAGAGCGTATGCACATGTAGACACAGATTGCTGTCACCAGATTAACTCGCATGTTATGCACACTGTACACGAGAGAGAGTGTTTACATGAGCGAATTGAGTCCAGTGACTCAGGGATTTTCCACAGTAGGCCAGACAATAAAGGGAACTCTGGCGTCAAGTCAAACATACACAGACAACTACTAAATCACCATAATCTGGGCAAGAAAAAGAGAGAGAGAGCAAGACACAAATCCAGAAAAAGCTACAATGTGTGTGTGTGTGTGTAAGAGAGCTCATTGCTTCACAACAATTATCCCCTTTCTCTTTCTCTGTCAGATGTCTGAATATTTCCCTTCCCTCCCTGCAGCTGCAGCCTCATTTTAAGCACCCACACCCTTCCCCTCTCTCTTTGTATATTTCAGCTAAGTGCAAGTCAAGTCTGGCCAATTTTTATTGGCATGACAGAAAAGAAACAAATGCCTAAAAGTATTTGAATTACAGACAATACAATTATATCACCCTTTAATGAGAACATGAAAGGAAAAAAGAGTGTTTTTTTTTTGTTTTTTTTTACAGTATGTGAGCTCCCACTCCTTTAGTCGTATGAATTTCTGCCCATCAAATGCACCACAACAGCACAGGAGATTAGAGGTGACTCACCGGCAGGATGGCTATGCAGCAAACTCTTTCTAACTTTCTTTTGTCTTTCAGGTCCTGCCTTCTTATCTGCATCTGTATTCCATTCCTGCGGTCTTTTACTCCATTATTTTCCAATTATCACTCAGCCATAGTCTGCCTTGTTTATAGCGTCAGTATTCTGCAGCTGGGTGGGAGCAGTGTGTGTGTCTGCTGTCTGTGCGCATGATCTGAGTTAATGTTTGCTTGTTGTCATTCCTACCTTGACTTGAAGCTTGGCCTGTGCAACGGGACTCCTCCAGGACGAGACAAACACCAGACTATCCATGGAACAACCCATGGACCTAAAACCACAGAAAGATGTTACTGACCTCAGCCTGCACGCTCGTCCGGTCTCACAGAAACCCACAAGCATTCAGCGTTACCTGGCTGTTTCCTGTCTCAAAGCGTTGAGGAAGGTGTCAGGGTGGAAGAGCTCAGCTAGATCTAGGGTGTCTGATAGAAGAGCTTGTCTGCCTGCACGCTCCACCCAACCCTGGATACGCACACATATAGACAAACACACACAGAGACACACACACACACAGATTAATTAACCAAAAACCTAGCAAATAACAAATAAGCACTCCGAGATAGCACGTAACTCAGGCATAAAATCGGCTTCACGCAGGAGTCAGGCAAAACATTTAGTGGATCAATGACTGATAATGAGAATACAGTTTTCTTCAGCTGAAGTGGTGAAATTTGAAACAAATAGAGCAGACTCTGAATACTTAAAATATTTGCTCTGAATATTCACCATCTCGCCATGAATAGTCCGGTGACAAAGAGCAAATGTTTGTATTGTATTTGGCTTTTCAGTTCGTTTTCAGCTTTCACAGAGCACATCGATTTCTGAGTGGAATGATCATAATTTCTATCCGAGTCAGTGTGTATTTGTTAATGAGAGATAAAAAGGGTCACAAAGGCAGGGGGCAAAACATAAAGTCAATAAAAATGTGTGGCCGATACAGTATTTAATGTCCCCTTGTCCTTTTATCACCACATCAACAAACTGATAACACTGGAACCCCAATTACCAGCTAATGGGAATACAATGAGTGCACACACACACGCACACACACACACACACACACACACACACACACACACACACACGCACACACAGAGGAGGAGGCATAAACATATAGATTCCCATTTGAGGGTGTGTGTATATACTGTATACTGAAGCCGTGTTTCCACTGTAGGAATTTTCTCCAGGGTCTCAGAATCTTTGGTGCTTTTCCGCCACAGGGACCGGGGTCTAAACAAAGTTCCGGGCACATTAATTGACCTCCTAAAAAGTCCCTGCGTGGGGGTTGTACTTTTCAGAACTGCAGGAACCTTGAACCTTTCTGATTAGCCAAGTACTCACAGCATTTTATTTCACCCACCACTGTGAAGTATCTGCAACCGCAAATCAGCACATCAGCATGGAGACAGAGAATAAAGACAGACGGACCAACAGTGACGTCCAGGCCTTGTTGCTGTATAGTTGTGCAGAAAAATGACGCATAAAAACAGCTGCTGCGTTTTCACATTAGCGGAGTAATTTGTCTTATCTGTGCAGGAAACACACACACAACTGAAAAGTAGTTCCTGGAGCGAAAAGTTCTGCATACTTTGAGGTGGCAACTTTAGGCACCACATGCACTCAGAGACAGCCATGTGTGTGTCAGTAGATACTAAAAGACAACAAACACTGTATACAGCTATACTGTAGGTAGACAGTGTGGATCTGTGTGACTGGAAATACACCTGTCTAAGCCTGATCCGATGCTGCTGATCCACCTTATTCAGCAACATCTGATTCGATCAGGTAAAGAGCCTGCTTCTGTGTCCCCACAAAACTAGTTAATCTTGTCAAAGGCACAGCTCAGGACTTAACCTGACAGGATATCACACAACGCAGTCTTAGTTCTCCGTTTGTATGTTTTCCTTGCTTCTTTGGGGAATATTGCACAGAGTGGCACAACAACTGATTTCACATTCAAAGCCACATTTATCATGATATAGGCCTGCATTTCTGCAATGGCCAGACTTAAACCTTGAGAGTTGACCTAAGATTGAAGTCTTGATCTATTCCGGGCCCTATTTTGCATTTCTGTTCTTTCACAGGCAGGCAGTTTTCTCTTAATCACCATAGAAACTAGTGGATTTGGAGGTCAGGTGAGGAAAATTGCTGACAAACAGAGGCAGAAAGAGCAAACATCTGATCCAATCTCTGTTATAAATGGATTCCTTTTGAGCACAGCATCAGTCTGCACTGGCTTTAGAGATAAATTAGGATGAGCGTTATGCCAAGAAAAAATATGCAGAATCTCATACCCACATTCACACATACTTGCAAGCAGATGCACACAGACATGCACACACATAGCCAGTGTGTATTGGTATGCATAGTATTTGTGTGTGTGTGTGTGTGTGTGTGTGAGAGAGAGAGAGAGAGCATTTGGGTGTTTTCAAGGTCGTCCTGTGCGTCTGGGGTGCGCTGCTATGCTGTTAGCTCTTTATTCTTCAGCAGCTCCACTCAGCAGCAGCTCTGACCGTCTCCGCCTTTATTAGACTGATTAGCTAACAGGACACAGACACGCTGCTAACAGAGATATCACTCAGTGCTGATGGGCAGCAATAGACAGTTAAGGACAGTGCAGCCTCCAGATAGACACACATGAAGACAGATGGAGTGCAGAAAGAGGCAGGCAGACAGGGAGACACACACACAAACAGATGGGTAGGCAGGCAGGCCGGCCGGCCAGCAGACAGACAGACAGACGCAGGCAGTGAGGCTCGCCCACACGAATCATCAAACGCACCAAATTCACACAGAAATAAAGAATTTCTGAGCATGCATATGTGTATGTGTGTATTCTAGTCAGCCAAAGCATATTGAGGTAGGCGTACAGTCAGACACATTCGAGAGGAGACAGAGAGGAGTTTCAGCCAGAGCCTTTATTTCCTGGCACCAACCTAGGGCAAACACTTCCCAGAACCTCATGCTTTGAAATAATAATCCGCTTTTATTTATGAAGTGCTTTTGAAAACAACATTAGAATTTTTTCTGGCATGGTTTTAGTCAACACATTGCCCAGATCAGTCATAAATAATTTTAGTCTGAGTCATAACCTAAAGTACTTATGACTGGTCCTTGGACCCAAGCTCTGGGCAAAGGGCTCCGGTCATGTGGGGAAACATCAGAAAAAGGGTCTGGGGCAATTTCTGAGGTTCAAGGTCTCACACAAATTGTTTGAAACTAAAGAAATCCAACAGTGTCCTCCTGTAATATTCGTCACAACTGGAGGACAAGGCTCCCGGTAGGATATAAATGCGCCATGGATTTAAATAGATCCCTCAATCATTATGCTAATGCTGATTATAAAATTCTTAGGCCTCTTATGTCTCGTTCCCATGAGAGTAGTACCACAGAGGACTCTCAGAGGTGTCTGGGTTTTTTTAATAACCAGTGAGGTCGTCAGCAGATGCCTTTACTGCCAGTACAGTATGTGTTTGCTTCACTACATGTGCCTACAGTATATGTATGAGTCTATTTGCTGCAGGTATTCTTTGTGCACCTATGGGAGAAAGGAGGAGAGACACAAAGACTGACAGAGAAAGAGTATGTATATAAGATATAGCATTTTTTATATAAACACACACGCACACACACGTGTTACCTGTATGGCGAGAGCCCGTGTGACCACAGCTCTGATGTACTGCATTGGCTCCTCTGGTCCCTCCCATTTATTCTGCCATGTCAAAGGGCACTGAGACAGAGGGAAACAGGCACAGAGGACGTGAGAATTTATTTCGGGCCATAATGAAAAAAAAGATGTAACAAGTGTCAGCAAAAGAAAAAGTGCACCATGTTATTTTCGCTGTGGACTGTCCACAATCAGCAAGCTACGTGCTTCAGTCAGGCTGCTGTGTGGTCGACTGAACGCAGCTGTCAGCCAAGAGAGCCAGAGACGCAGCATGGAGGAGGACTGCAGATTCACTGAACTGCGCTGAAGACATTCTTCAAGGGAAAGCAGCTAATGTCCTGCCCAAAAAGTCCCTAGATTTGCCCCTCAGCTGTTTTTGAACCGAAGTTGCTTAAGCAGTCTTAAACGTCATGTTTCCTGCACTGTCACTGTGACTGAGGCTAAAACCCAATCTGTATTCATGTTTACTGTGATGTCAGAGCTCCTCCTAAACTTCTGATGTCAAAGGGTGACATGCAGATACGCAGAATGTGCTTGTCTTACTATACACAATATAAATTTAGCCTAAATAGTGGACCTGCAACACTAAACTGAAATGCTACCTCAAGCATCACAGTGACAAAAGACTCCTGCATACACAAATCTGTCTGCCTCATCATCTAAGTACATGGCACAGATCCTTTGACTCACTTTCCTCTATTTATCCATCCGCCCATGAGCTTTGTCTCACACTAAAACTGTAGCAAAAGCACATTTACCTCTGCTACGGTGCACCGCCTCAGTGGTTTGGCAAAAAATAAATTCCTCCACAGAAAAGCAACAAATGCTGCTGTTTTTCTCTGGACAGCACTGCTCATTTTTTAAAAAGAGAAGCACAGAGCACAGTGATGTTTTTGTGGCGCAGCAAAACGCGGGTGAGGAGGAGGAGGAGTGGATGAATGTACAAAAGTACAGCCAATGTTGATTTTCTTCAACAAAGACGAGAATCTTCCCAGATGCTAACTTAGTAGTTTTAGTTGCCTGACCTTAATCAACACTCTCATCTGTGTAGTTTTGAAATGCTCGCATGGAAGACACTGACAAACGCAGTGACTGTGCACAGGTGGCAAAAGAAAGCTTCCCCCAGTAGACCTCTGTTAACCGTGGAACAGGTTAGGCAGTCCATGTTGCTTAAACTGTTCAACAGAGATCAAAGCCTTCCACAAATATGCACAGTGGGAGACTGAGGACTAAGAATTTGATGATATTCAAGCTTAGAAGTCAAAACGGAGCTAAAAGGGAACCTCGCAAGTCTTTTAGCTGCGAGTCAACCACTCAGTCACTCTCCTGCTGTGTGTGTCTGTGTGTCACATTGAAGTGTGTGAGGAGATAAACATGCAGGCTTGAGTGATGTCGCTGCAATTTGCAAATATTTTTTTATACTTTATAATCAATGCTATTGATACCAGACAAGAAATTTACTTTCAGGGCCATTCGTATCCACTGAAAGCATACCAGAGCGCAGATTCAGATCTATATTTTTTTATTATTTTCATCAGCATTTAGTGAAAATATCCAAAGGACTGGTACAATTTCAGACCACAAATTTGTTTACATACATGGCAAATAAATAGACTGAGCAAGCGTGAGCACTCCTTAACTTGTTTGAAACAAAGAAATCACTGAATACTTCCTCCAAAACGTTTGTGCTTATTTGATTCATACTCAGTGCTTGTAACCACACATATTACCCCATGAGGAATGCACATGTGGTTTTGCATTGCAGTTTGTACCCAAAGCATTTACTTGGTGCAGATTCAGCAGGTAACTTGCTGAATTTTTCAGGTCGCAGGTGAGGAGTTTTTGGTTAGTTCATGTTTTGAATAAGAAGATTCCTTTGATCACTTTTTGCTTTTTGACCTCCAGTTTGTTTGAAAGTAACCACGATGACTAAATAAAATAAAAACAGTCAGTATTGACATGCTAATTACTACAACTGGCACTGAAAAATTGACTGATACTAAATATTTTTTAACCTTTAATTAAAATGCCATCTCTGCATCAGTCCTCATGGCTGCTTACCACTCTTTTCTGATGCTTGGGTAGTTTCTAAGCATCTAATTATTTTTTACTGCACAGCTGAGGAGAGGGGTAATGGAGCTGATTCCTCCAGAGCTTTGCCTGCCATACTTTGGCAATATTACAACTCTCACATGATCCATTTTCCAAATCTATAAATCACATCACCAGCTCTTTCTGTTCCTCTTCTCTGGTTGAAACTGGGCTAATCAGTTATGGAAGCTGAAACATATAACAGCACATGGTCGGAGCCTTCACTCCTGTGCAGTGAAGGCTCTTCGTCTCATTGACATTCTGTGTTGTAAAGCTGTTTTTAGCAGTAGCAACAACCACCTGTTACTGTATGTGGAAATGTTGTTTGAATAGTTCTTTAAGTAAAAGGAAGTGTTAGAGGAATAATGCAAATAATAATAATAATAACAACAGGTAACGCTTTGTCTGACATATCAGTTCTTGGGATTGAATGATGTACATTTTAATACACAGTAAAATGTTTGGGTTCAGCTCTATCAGACAAACTTTAGCTCCACTGTCTTCTGTCTGGCATTTCTTTTGTTCGAGGTGGTGATGTGGACTGGATTTCCTGTCATTACCTACAGAATTATTCTACACTTTACAGTATAACTTCAGACAGTGAAAGAATGATTGACGTTAAAGTATTAGATAAGATAGCCAGAAGACTGCTTTACTCTACATGTGACAAATTCTAATGCTAAAGAGCACTTACACACTGAAACACTACACATGTAGCCATGCCAATACAGTACATGGTTTAAGTTAATATGGTTATGAAAATCACAGAGTTAAGATAACTGATAGTAATTAAGAAAATAATGAATTCAGATTTATGTTTGTTTTCTTTATTTTTCGCTGTGACAGTGATGCAAGATATTGCCAGTTGGGGTCACCACAGTCATCAGGTGTTAAATTCTACTGGTAGTGAATCTGATATGCGTCAAGGATTTTGTGGATCGCCTGAACATACACAGCAGAATCAATAACGAGGACACGTGCTCTTCCTTTCTCCAAGGTTACAAAACTTTTTTCAACCAGGAATACTCTCGACAATTTCTGTTCAATACATCTGCAGAAAGTACATAGGTCAATCATAATGCGCTATGAGGTGTCCTCATTTGTGGAAGCTTGTACCAGATGGTGAAAGAAATGTGGAAATCATACATTTTTAAATATTTTTTTGACTAACATGACAGTCCTTGGTCAGAGGGAAGAGACCAGGAAAGAGAGAGGAAAACATTAGAGACAAAAACTGGAGGAAGTTGTTCGGGAGAAGGATGGGGACGAGACTAAAGGCCTGCTGATTAATATAAAAGAGAGAGGAGGAAAGCAGTGAGAGAGGAGTTACGCCTGAGGCTTCCCTCAGGAGACTACAAACACAGAAGGAGTAAAAGGTTGATTGTGCATCTCTCCTCCTCTACCTCATCATATCCCCTTTGTCCTCATCTCAGCCTGGGGAGACACATTAGGATACATGCTGTGTTTACTAGATGTCTACAAGTAAGCTCTGTATACTGTATGTGTGTGTGCCTGCCCCTGTGGCCACAACACTTCACCTCTAAAACAATGTGATGAAGACAAACTTCACACTTCACACTGTAAGTCAAACAGACAAACATCATTATGTATTTTATGATGAGGTGAATCAAAAATGACTTACAAGACACAGGAAGGCTGTAGTGTGCTAATCTCATACCACTGATACAAGTGCAATGCAAAGACCAGATGGCAGATATGTACCCACAAGCCATCTCTTTGAGTATTTTGTTCTTTCTTACCTCTTGATTGAGCAGAGCAGTGGCTAGTTTTTGGACTTCAGGAGTTAGCAGTTGGGTCCCTCTGATGACCTTGCTCAGTGCAGCCAGGGATTGGTGGATACCCTGTGACAACACTTACAGTTTAGTGTACATGAACTGGATCATTATGACAGTTCTCATCTAGTTACTTTGCAGTTCAGTGCACAAATACAGTAGTATGAATACATGAAAGCAATGGGAATGCAAAACAGGGGAAGCAAAGCTCTGGTTATCTGACATACCTGGACCAAGCGGATGGCATTGAACTGCTCCAGAGCGATGAATGACAGGACCGGTGACCCCTGACCTTCTGTTGGTGGGGCCACCTTCTGGTGGATCAGAGTAGAACCCTGACAGATAGTAGATAAACCGACAGACACATCGGCATGTTGAGAGGATGGACAGATAGACTGATGGAGTCATGTTAAAAAACTTTTTCAAAGACAGACACAGGAAGAGACAGCAGGGATAAAGGGGAGGACAGAACGGAAGGTGAAAGATGTTTTTCTACACACAAGGCAGAACATATTCTAATGATCTGAGCGCTGTGGATATTTTTACCTTGGGCTGTAAATGCTTTTGTCCTAGCATTGTTTTATGCCCCTCTTATCAATGTAACACTGCTGGCACATCAACAAATCCGTCTCCTCAAATTGGCTGCTACACAGCAGCGCATACATATTATTTAGAGTAAGATGTATAATGCATTTTGTAACTATTGCTGTGCAGCAGAATGCTATCTGTTTTCTTTCAATTATTTCTTCCATTACTTCTTCCCAGTGTTTTCTGTGGGTTTGATTCGCTCAACATGCACAAACTAAACTTTTCCATTCTTGATTCTTTCACAATAACAAAATGCAACCAAACAGGAAATTATTTCTCTGCTGTACAAAACAGGGGACAATTTGTGTACATTAGTTAACACAGAGATCTACTGTAAGTACATCAAGTCTTTGTGTCTGTATCTGTGTACCAAAACAAATATACACCGAAAACAACAAACACTGATATTCTGTTGTATTCTGTTGCAGATATCTCACTCTGTACCTGCACCCTATTTTGTTTTCCTCACATCAAGTCAGTAAGGCAGACGGGGAAAGAGAGGGAGAGGGGGATAGCAGGACTGCAGACAATGCAGAGCGAGAGATAAATGAGACAATGAGCAAAAATTCAGCTTGACTACAGCTCTGCTATTGTCTCGCTTCAAAAATTGTCCCAGCCAAATAAGCAGTATCTGCTGTCTTGTGCGTCTCCCCTCTATCCCGACATACATACATATCTCCACACACACACGCACACACACACACACACACACACACACAAAGCCACGCGCACACAGTTTACAGACACCGACAGGCAAGTGCATACACAGAAGCATACACATGCACTCACACAGGCTCACACACAAATGGTGTGCATGCATACGGATGTGCATTCAAGCTGCACTTCAGGGGAACACACATCCACTGATGGCCAAAGACTGAGGGTGAGCTGACGACAAAGGGCCATTTAATTGAAAGCAGTCAGAGGTAGATTGTGATCTATGGGAAGCTTGCTGGTGATACAATGGCAACAATTAACACGGTCAATCAGTCTCCTCTCAGTAAGCACAAAACAGCTCTGCCTACAAGGGGCTGAGAGTGGGAGGCATACGTGCAGATGAGCGAGAAGGAGAGGGAGCTCGTGTGACTTCCAGCATGAGAGTGAATAAACACAGACAGAGAGAGACAGAGGGAATATGGTGGCTAAATTATTTAATGTAGAGGTAGATGTCATTTTGATTTGGAAAGGTGTCGGTCTCCAGGCAACCACACACAGGAGTGCTGCCTGACTAGGCAAGCCGGTGGCGATCACACATGGTGTTCAGCTAGACCCTACTAATTTCCAATGAGCTTCCGCAGCTAATTTAGACTAGTTGCTGCTGCGTGGGCGATGTAAAAACATGATTTCACATACAAAGACCAGCATGGAACTGTTGAAAAGAACTACACAACATAAAAATGATGTTTTTTGAAACTAATCCCTTCCTAAATACTTAGCAGCTATTAAGAGTTTGATGGCAAAACGAGATAAGACTTAAAGGCATTTAGTAATTATTGAGCCTGTATCACTTGTGTTAGTGATGTGGAAATTACAACACGTTTTCCAGACATCATAACACAGTGTTCCTGTGATTCCCGGTACAATTTTAAGGCACGAGGCTAAGATTCAGATGCAGTGACACCTAAAACTTTAGAATTAAGTTGATCAAGATTAAATGTATGGGGCCAGCTTTGTAGTGAATGAGAAGAGTCGGAAAGATGAATTGGGTAAAAAAAAAAAAAAGACCTCACCTGGTTGAGTTTCTTCCACAACAGGAGGATGGGTGAAAGTCCATTCGACCAGAGCTCCCTGTCAAACTTTGAACCTGTTGCTACTGAGCGGCTCAGGATGCGCAGCTGGGAAATCACCTACGAGTCAATCAGTTATCAACACAAATGAAGAAAAATCAGTAAAAAGTTGCAGAAGTAGAACAGAGGTACCTGTTGCCTGAATTAGTAATCTTGAGTGTTGCAGATCTTGTAGTACTTTTGTAAAATGCTGCCCAAAAATAAATGGCCCATGTTGCTTGAAACTTCCTTCATATAATTAGAAGTGTGACGGATGATAAAAACCCTCACAAAAAGGTACGTGTGGTATTTACTAAGTCGCACCTGTCTCCTATGAAAAATGTGCATAGAGTGTGAATAGAGTACACTTTGCTTGCCTGCTTTTGCTCGCTTCACCAAAAACCAATGCATGAGTGATAAAAAAGTTCTTAAAACGCTGTAATAAAATGTCATTGATATCTCTGGTGGCTCCACTCTCCAGTGACAGTCAACACTGTTTCATGTCCTGGAATATTACAAGTGAAAAAAGGCCAAACCCCAAACACATCTCCTAACAGCTCCTTACACACCTAATCAAGCATGCTTAGCTTCAGGCTTAGAGGCCTGGATAGTGCTTTTATCTTGGCTCAGTGTGTGTGTGAGTTTCCATATATGTGTGTGTTGTGAGGAAGGCAGAGCGTCTGATAAATGGCTTTCATTTGGGCCAGGAGAACTCTTTACTAACACCTGCTTTATCTTCACTGCTCAGGAGGGAAAGTATGTGTATATGTGTGTGCACATGCATGCATGTGTGTGTATATGTGTGTGTGTGTGTGTAAGAGAGAGAGAGAGAGAGTGAGAGGAAAAAAGGGAAGGATAAAAAAACCAGATAGCTAATCTAGAACTTCACCCTGACAGCAGTAAAAATGAGGGCAGCTGAGGACGGAGATTTGAAATATATTGGGGTTCAAATATATAGGGATTTAAATATATTAAGATTTATTCTTATCTCAACCAATGACTACCAGGCAGCAACTGCATTTACCATCACAGCCAACTGGGAAGAAGAAGTTACAAGACAATGTCTACGTGCAAGGCAGTTCAGTTTTAATCGCGCTGAGTTCAGTCAATTTAGTCGAGGCTTTCACTTTAATTCAGTGTAATCCAGGATTGTGGTTCATGGATTTAATCAGGGAACTATTTCTCATGGTCTGAGATAAGATGACTTCTGTGCCAAAAAACACAAGCACGGATGTTATTACACCAGATATATAAAGGCACTATCACTGGACTGAACATTAGCATAATTAGATACTTTTGTGATTCTTTCATTTTTGTACTCTATTAATTATGATGGCAGCCCAGTCATACTTTTTCCTTTCCTAATCCCTACATATACAGTACACTCAAAATACTAATGTTTTGCATTGCACATAAAAGCAAATTATGCACACACACATCTGACATCATGTCTATAAACCCAAGGCGATCCTCAGGATCATTCTGTCCCACTTCAGGCCATTCACTCTAAGATTATGCATTTATTTTAAATGGCATCCACCAAAACCACTGACTGCCCCCTGGGCTCTCTTCAGTGTGTGTGTGGTTAAGTGTCCCACCCACAGAAAGTGACAAGGATCTTTAGGGAGAGGAGAGGGCATAAATTAAGTTAAAAAAGAGAGAGGGAGAGAGAGGGAGGGAGAGCATGAACGTGACAGTGACAAATGACAGCAGGAGAGGAGACAATCACAAGTGGAGATAGGTGGAGAGAGACACAGTAACACACACACACACACACACACACACAAGTAGCCTTGTGGGAGTTATGTGAATTAAACTAGGCTGGTGGTTGCAGTGATCAGCAGACCACACTGACAGTATGAATGGACTTAAATGCATTAAAACCCACATGGGAACTGCAATGGTTGAAGTGTTTGCTGAGGATAACTGAACAGAGAAAGACACAAACAAACACGAACGCATCAAACCCGCCTCATCCCGTCCGTCCTATTACTCCCTTTCATTTTTGCTCTATTTTCACGACCAGGTGTAGAAAGTTCTGTTATGAAAGCAGCGATTTTGCTCTTGGAAAAAAAAGGATGAGTGGGAATTAATTTAACATGTTTTGTGCTGTGTGAATCATGCAAAAGCTGGTCACAAAACGAGAGCGGTGCAGCAATACACCTTTCAGTCTACATCCTGTCTCTCGACCGTCTCTCATGATTGTGTCTTCTATCCTTCCCTTTTGGTGCAATCTCGCTCTCTTTCTTAAACACACACACACACAGTTACTGAACACATTTGGTGTATGTGTGTGACTGTGTTGCATTGAGTTACATCAGAATCTGCAGTGACCATCAACTACTACACACACATGTATCCACACACTGACATATCTCAGTATCCTTGTGTTGATCCTCCGTTGCTTAACTTCAGTCTCTAATCAGGGCTCCCTCAACTGCCTTATGCATGACCCCAGTTTTGTGTGCCAGGATTCCTAATTACAGAGAGGCAAAGTTTTTAAAGGGCATATTCAAAAGTTCAAAAATGTATTATGTAGAAGTGGCATTTTTAAAAAAAATTGCTATCAAATATGTACAAATAAGAAATTTTGGTGACCTCCATGTCTGGCGAGTTCAAGGTTGAGAAACCCTCACCTATACCTAAATATCTAACCTCAAGCTTTTGGCCAGTGATATACTTAATAAACGACAGTTTCCCTGTTTGCAGGCTGTTGAACATTGCACTGTTTGTCAAAGTTAAATTATTGCTGCAGTTGTGGATTTTTTAAAACCATCTTGCACTCACAAACCCAATGACAACATAACCTTGACACTGATAAAAGCAGACATGATATTCACTGTGATGGATGACCCATCTAAACCTGGTTTAATGTCTCTGCAAGGTGAATTTTATTTCGTAGTGAAATAAATGGAAACGGATGGCTGCCTGGTATAATACTTTAACCTTAAATTGAAGTCCTGACCTTAAAATAAACTGCTTTTATGTCTCCTGAATGGGGTTGGTTCCCTGCAACATGACTGAGGTTGTGGGTTTGTTTGAAGGATAAACACACGTGTAGTAAGTCACACACTCAAACACACACATACACGGAGTACAGACTGTTAAAACAGAAATAACTGCAATGTCATACAATCCATTGGGGCAGGTTTCACCTACAATCTGTGGAGTAATCACCTGTGTAATTTAAACAGTGATTAGGAGATAAAGTGCCTTTCTGTACAAATAGTGCAGTGATGAAGCAAAAAAAATGGCTGCCAAAGTGAAAAAGTGAGGAACCAAGTGCTTCACTTGCCGACACACTTGCAGTGTGGATATCATCATTGAAATGGCTGGTTATTATTTTTTTTTTGAGGCTGTCATGCAAGTTCACTGGTCTGCAACACTGCATGTTAACAATATACTGGAGTGTCATAACAGAGGAAAATTGCAATAGCTTAGCATGAACAAACAATGTGGATTTTAAAGATGAATTAAAATATGCTCTGATTGGTTCAGCACAGAACACTCTTAATGCACACAATGATCATGATGAGTGTTTGTCTATGTGTGTGCCTGCATGTATGTGGATGCTTGTGCTTCTGTGAGCTTCGAGATGTGCAGTGATGAATGTGCTCTCCGGAGTGTGTATGTGAGTTAGAGAGCACACACATCTACATATTTGTGTGGGCGTATGGAAATAAATGTGCGTGTGTGCCTTTGTGTTGGTATTTCTGCATGTGTGAGGTGGAGATGGAGGGAGTGGTGTGTGCGTTTGTGGGAATAAGCAGGTGTCTGTGTGTGTGGGTGCACCTGGGAGCTGATGATTCTCTGGGAGGATCTCTCTATGTTGGCGGGGAGACCAAAGAATGCAGGTCTGTCATCCTCGGGGAGATTCTCTATTACGTTGCGGTAGTCCTGTGAAGACACACAGACAACTATGGGTCTCACACAGACATGCTGAAGAGAAAGAGGATGTCAACATGGTGTCTATTTTTATCATGGCTCCAAGAAACAAGACAACATTTTAGCATTTCAGCAACATGCGCTACTCAATTGGAAAAGCAACAACTTGTTAGATTGCTATGTGCAAGTATATGATAAATAATGGTGTACGCTCATTAATTAGGTGTGTTTATATGGTTTGATGCAGCTTCTCTAATAATATCCATTTGGCACTTCCACTTACTACTGACCTTTAAATTGTACACATTGTCAATTCAAAGCATACATCTCCACACTGACTTCTTTTGCATAGCAAAGATAGTCTTTCAATGCTTCTGCAGTATACTTATTTACTTATTGCAGTCTGCATCTAATGAACAGTTTTGGGCCTGTATGTCACGTATTTTTTTGTGTATACTAAGCTGTATCGACATAATGCAAAGCAATAGAAAGAACACAGCCAACTGTGTAAACTTGAGGCTAACTAATTGGATGTATTTGTAGTGGCTACTTTATAAACCAACTTCAAATGAAGCTCAACACAGCATGGACTAATGAAACTTCAATACTGACCAAACCACAAATAGTAAATCACATCAGGGAAAAGCTTGGCAGCATTAATTCAGTAGCCTTTCTTGAACTGTTTATGCTTCTCTGCCAGTGCACCTGGGACCATTAGGAAGAGCAGACATTGCGTCTTAAGACTTAAAATACAGAAAAAAAAAACGTTGTGTTTCTTTTTTCTCTGGAGCAGGAATTAATTTCTTGAACATGCACCATGTACCCATCCCTGCAACTGTGAATTAAAATGTGTGAATGCCAACTGTAAATGTTACAACACTGTGTCACCCTGACATCCTACCAATATGGAGCAAGAGTTCGGGAGGCTAATCTGAGGTGGAAAGAAGCGCGTTCCTCCTCTGCTCCTTCTCTGACCGGCTGAGAGGGCGGACGACAGGAGATGTGCAGAGAAGAACTGTTCCAGGTAGGAGCGTAAGATGCGGAGGTCAGAGGGGTTGTCGATGCGTCCACCATAGATGGCACTTTCCAACAGACCGTGGACAAACTCCCATTGAAAAGCTTTCCCTCCTTGAGAGATACCAAGACACACAGACACAAAGACAGCTACAATCATGTGTAATAAGCCCTCACAGAAAAAAGAAGACTAACGTGCACACACATATACAGAGTGCATGCGCTGTGCATACAGAAAGATAGGGAGATACAACAAAGGGCAAATGCTTACGTTCGAAAAGCAAAGCTGAGCTGCCCAATTCATGCCTAAAACCCACAGACTCCACTACTCTTTAACCAGATGTGCTGCAGAGCGGAACTCTCCACTGCATTGTGATGTTTGTTACCAGCACGCCTACCTTCAAAAAGCCTGTCAATGATCTCAAAGCCAGCACGAAGGTCCGACAAAGAAAACTCATAGAACTTAGTCCAACCCTGGAAAAAGCACAGAGGATGACAAGAACAAAAATTACAACATTTTCATTTTACTAATATTCACATGGCTACTATAGTACTAATGCGTTACCTTTAGAATTTGTCAACCAAACAGGAAAAAAAGTCCAGCATCACACATAACGTTTGAGGCTTGAAGGATCATCAATCCCACATATTCCCTTTTTTTCTTAATCTTCTAACAACCATGTGCAAATGTGGTCTTAATTACCCTGACTGCCGTGTTTTTCTATCATAGATATGGAATACACTCACCTGAGAGGTTAAAGACAGCTGATCAGCTAATCAGTAAAGAGTGTGTTGCACTAACGTATTCTAATGTATTTTCAAGCTAATGTATTTTTCAATCTAACATAATGTCTCTTTGGCTCTCATTTTCAGGTTATCTATCCACTGCGTGTATTAGTGATAGTTGAGACAGTTAAATTCAACACATCTGGATGAATTTACTTGCCTCTGCATTGACCTGCTCAAATTTTACACAGCTGCACAGTTGATGCTCTTCAGAAACCCAGCGCAACAAAGGTTTTATAATAATACAGCTCCAATATGAATTGCCATAACAACCTGCTGAAGGGAAAATCTTCAGTAGCTGTTGAATGAAGGCTACTACTGTTAGCCTACAATTCACTCTCTCAGCCTTTCTCGATCCAACCGTCTGCTCACAAGCAAACCGCTTTTTACTTAGTGACTGAATCACAAAAATGAAAATGAGTCCTCGTTTAGCACATATAAAGACATGCTACAGTGAAAAGACAACACAGACAAGACATAATGCAAGCATGTGGAGAGAGCCCGGCATTGAGCATTTCAGAGGAAAAAAGAAAAAATCACAGAAGTGTTCAAACATAATTGAGTGTGAGGGCAGTCTCGGTTTGTAGTATGTGTTTGTTGCACTTCACTGGTATTCAGTCAGCAGGTGTTATCTGCCCACTAATGCTGTGGGTGGATGAGGTGAGGGGTGGAGGAAAGCTGGAGGCATGTTCAGTAATTCTTTGAATGATTAAGTGTATGTGGTTTGTTCATTCTGGACTGTGCAGGGCCGTGTTTCCACTGCATTTGATAAATGTGCTTACATGTGTATGAGTGAGATTGCACTCAGGCATGTATGCGTCTGTTTAATGTAATGGCTGCTTATTCAGTGAATGATTCAATGTATGGGTCTTACAGTATAAAGTTGACTGTGTGTGTGTGTGTCGTGAACACATCCTTTCAATTATTCTGTGACAACATCAGAAAGTGTGCTACTTAGCCGCATGCTCACTAGTTATAATTGGCCACTCTATTTGTAGTCCTATAGCCATCAAACAAAAACCCTGATCTTTCTTGTGCTGTAGTGCTGTGATCACACACACGTACACACTCTCGTTCCTCCATTTGTCTCTTTCCTTCTGTTTCTCTCTCAATGTCTATTTCTGTGTTTTTAAATGAGACATTTTTACAGACATGTAGAAATGATAAAAACGGCAAGAGAATAAATGAGAAGGGGGGGGGGCAGTAGATGAAGCGAGAAGGGAGTAAGTGATGGTGGAGTGGACGAAAGGAGCTGTGACTGTTTCAATAATTGGGTGATCATGTTCTCAGATGAGGAACAACATTACCATCTCAAATGAAAACACTTACTGGAGATTCAATCATTGAATCTCTAGTAAAGCGCTTGTGTAAAGAGAGAGAGAGACAAGGCGACATTAGCCAAGGGAGGGGGACCAGTAAGAAGAAAATGAGGGGAAAACAAGTAAGAAGAAGTGAGAGAATCAAAGGGAGGAGGAACAGAGAGACAAGAAACTCACACAGTATGTGCTTCCTGCATGGCAGTTTTGAATGTTTACATTCAACTATAGGCCACACTACAGGGGAATGGTTAATGGGGACTACTGAGACCAAGCCTGAGGGAGTCGGAGACGCAGAGTGAGGAGAAACGTGTGTGTGGCAGATTATTTACAAAAAAAAACATGTTCTTTGCTCCAGCTCTCCCCAGAGTTTGGGTTTATTGAGAGGGTATTGATTGCATGTTGGCTGAGCAGACAAAAAGAGGTACCTTCCTGGTGTAACTGCAGACATGTCATATTATTGGATTGGACAGACCACTCTGAGGCATCAAAGGGACAAATGAGTCCCAGTGCATGTTAAGACTCCTCGCAAGCTACCAAACTGTGAGGGCAACTATTTAAATTGACAAGTAGAGACATGACATGGTAAACTGCAGAAAGTATCAAGTAATTACGGGTACAACCACATCTTCTTTACACTTGTGTAAAAATGTCTCTGGGTCTTCGTATTTGATTAGTTGGGACTCGCGCTGCTCATTCTTTTCGATTTGTTATCTATTTTGTGCTGAATAAATAGTCTGGTTGTCTCTATAGGGATGCAAATGGTGTCACTCTTTACAGCCTGTTATGTGGAGATGATTTACCACCAGCGCTGTGGTTCAAATGAGCAAATGCTGCTCAGCCTCTAAACATTTTGAGCTGATTCTGGCACATGTTAAACACACCATTTTGATTCATTTGGGGCTGTTGTGAATACTGTTAAAGCGGCGTTACACTTCAGTTTAAATAATAGAGTAATTACTAACATCACATGCAGTGGGTCAATAAAATCCATTTTCAGTCGACACTTATAATACTTCTCCTTTGAAATACCTGACCTGACATTTTGGTCCACAAGCAGTGTGCCTGAGAAGTATCAGGTGGAGAGATTGCTCTCAAGCCTCACCATTGTGTGTTGTGTGCATGTTGACCGGCAGGGAAGTTTACAACAAAGACTAAAATTCATGCACACACACACACACACACACATCCATAGCCACACACACGTAAAACACACACGAAGACTCTGCCGGAGGCACAGCAAAAAGAGCGAGCAGGCTTGCTATCTACGCTGGTCAGTGAGGACAAAGAGAACTGATCTCTGGGGTAATTTTTGTTCCTCTTTCTGTTGGTGTTCACGTGTAGACTACGACTTATTTTGTCAGTGTAACTTCCTCCCTGCGGATATCAGGTCTGTATAGTTTGTGTATTTGTTTTTAATGACTAGAAATGGCAAGGAAATAAGAATAATAAATGATGCACCTGTGACAACCACTGTGAAGAGCATTCATAAAGAAAGCTTCTGCATCTGGGACTGTTACAACATTTGCACAACTGCTGTATTTTTCCTCTTTTAAATAGCTTTGTAGTGTTTCAGTATCCTGAAATGAAACTGTAGAACTATGACCACTTCTGTCTATGTTGGGGTGTTTGTGTATTTTACCTGTGGTATGTACTTGCGTCTCTCTTGGCAGACAGCATGGAACCAAGCCAAACAGAATAGAGACTGAGCTCTGGCCAGGATGCCTCCTACACACAACAATCAACAACATGTCAGAACCAAAATAACTATAATAATCAATCATTTTCAGAGTGTTTTATAAACCTTGAGGGCAGTTATTTATTCTAATTATTATTAATATAGATAGTAGTAGGATTAATATCATTATTATTAATCAAAAAATATGCAACAGAGAGCACTGATAGCAGAATCAAGCATGCTGTATTCTGCTATAGATGGCTTAGACAGTTTTCACTGCTGTGCTGTTAAATAATAATCATAATAATAATCATACACTGAAATCACAATGAGTGATCACTGTAACACCTCATTTATGTTTAAGAACATAAATCTGAGAAGAGAAGAGAAGAGAAGAGAAGAGAAGAGAAGAGAAGAGGACACCTTTACTGATCTGCTCTGGAGTCCATGACTCATATGTTCTCAACAGATTCTTCTTCAAACCGGGAGGAGCCTGGAGATGGGAAAGAAAGGGAGGACAGACACGGAAGTGACAAGGTAAAGAAGGACAGAGGGGAAGGGGAAGGGGAAGACAGGATTTTATTCCAATGGAATCTTCTGCAAAATCCTACAGAAGTTGTAAGGTCCAAACATAGTGCTGTCACACAGGCACAGAAACATGGCAAAACATCGGGAGACATTAATCATGATTGACAGACTTGTGTGCTGCATGGTAAGATGGTAAGGGGCATGCTGGGCAGCACAACAAAGAAAACACTCAAGAAAAACAATAAAAAAACAGAGCTGGGATCTGAACCCAGGATCTCATGTTTACTAGACATGTTTACCAGACTAGAAACTAAAGGACCACAGCGCCCTACCCACATGTTCCCTATACATTTGCATCACATCTACAAATTTGCAAACAAGTTTGTATGTAGAGCAAATGTATGTGTCGATGTCTTAGTGAGCATTCAAGAAGAGTAATCACAATGAAATCTTGACATGGAGGCCATGACACAGTTTCAGTGTGTTGATAGCATTTTAAAACATGAAAGTAAAAAAAGCCCAAATCCCTCTATGTTATAGTAATATGTGAGCTTATAAATGTGAGACTGGGAGATAAAATTTTGAGAACTGGGTAGTTTTATCCAGACATCCACAAATGTATGATTCCCAAATCTAGTTTATCAAATATGTGTGCCTGGCAAGAGCAGAAAGAAGCTGTGAAATGGAATTCGGGACGTGTCATGTTGAGTCTTCTCACAGTCTGTTTGGTGTTGTTGTGTTTTTGCCTTCAGTATGTCAGTGTGCAGGACCAAACAACACTTGACCACATGTAAAAAGCCTTTCTGACATTACAGAATTCTCATATAACTTTAGCCAAAGAAAAAAACAAAACTGGATGAGTCTGACAACACTGAATGAGCAAGGGGAAGAGCAAATAGATCACATTAAGTCTAAGTTATTTGCAGCTCACAATCAGTGTCTCTGGGAAGTACAACAAGAGTCTAGGAATAAACTGGAAAAGCATTGTTTGTTCAGGGTTGGACACCCAATAGCTATTACCACGAGGAAGATTATGACCTCAGCCCATAACAGTGAGTGCTGCTCTTACACACACACACACACACACACATATATATAAAAAAAATATATAAATTCCTCTGGCTACAGCACGGTCTGTTTCTAATAGAGACAATGAGCGTACTGTATATTGAAATCAGTTCACACACTGAACATTTGGTACTTCCATCTGGAGGTTTTGATAATACGCACTGTCAGTAATGTGTATGTGCTAAATTTGCCAAAACTGGCAAAGTCTCTACATATGTTAACAGCTTCAGTAGATTAAATGTATTAGCAAGGTGCTGTGCTTACTTGTTTCTGCTGCGGCAGAACAGTTTCCCCATGTGCATCACTGAAGATTCACACGTTCATTCATTATCTCTACTTTTAAACACTAACAATTTGATTATCCTTTTTGTAACTTTGAGTAAATTGTGTATTTTACATCGTAAATGCATTTGTAGAATTTTAGATTTGCTCATGAGAGGACGATTTACACTTTAAGTCTAATGCACTGTGAACTCAATATATTTACCGACTGAAGCTTCAATATGAAACTGCAAAGGGGAGTTGAGTGTATATAAGGTATTTGGGGTTGGGTGGAGGATCTATAGTAGCTATAGTTTTGACCGTAGTTTAGTAATTGTGCTGTTGCTACACTAGGTTGAACATAAGATGCTCATTGTGGTGTGTGTGTCTGTGTGTAGCTGTGGCATGTATTGGCACTGGACTGTAAGTTGACATCTATTCCTTTTATGCTGTTTATATTGTTATGCTCTTTATCTTTATCTTGTAGGTGTGAGATATTTGACACTGCAGTCCAGAAATAACATATTACAGTAACTTGGTTATCACTGGTGATGTGTTCAGCACATGTGTGCATACATATACAGTATGCCAATAAGTCTGTGTCTGAGAAAGGGAAAAGACAGACACACAGAGAGAGAGGCTGTTTGTGCAGCATGCTTGGCTGCTGAAGCAGCTAACCCCTTGAGCAGGACTCCAATCAGAAAGACACTAAAGCACGCATCACTAACACAAAAGCTGCAGGCTTCTGCCTCTCCTTACAAAAGTACAGTATATGTGGCCACAATGCGTATGTAGCCATTATACAGGGGATAAAAGACACACAGTCATGAATACACACGGCATTTGAAAGTCCTTACACACCCTACACTCTAATGAGCATGCCATAACCCAGTGACATGGCCCACATTAATGAGCATTTGTACCCAGTGCGCCAACAAGAATGTGTGGCTGCGTGTTTGTGTGTAAACCTCATCCTGAGCTACTGTAGGAGTATAAAAGTGCTACTGTTTCTAAACCTGTATGTTAGTGGTGAATGTGTGAGTACCTCGTAAGTGATCTTGAGGCTGGACTGCAGCAGTATGGGAGGAAATCTGGGGTGAACTTCTGCTGTCAGCCAGAGACGAAAGCCTTCTTTGGGATGAAGCACATTTAGCTCCTGTGAAGGAGGAAGAGGTAATATGAGACCAGACTACTTGTGCAGTAGTATCAGGCAGTATATACGGTATTTCAAAGCACAAAACTCACTCATTAGTTTGAGCAGTGAGTGAAGACTTGAGCCTTTGATTGTGCACATTGTCCGTACATTGCATCGTCATCAATTTTCTAAACTTCTTATTATTTCATATCCACAACAGCAGACCCCAACAGCAAGAGTATTAACTCTTGGATATGTTCGACCTTTATTTATACACGGTGATCCAATGAGAGCTGTTAAGGCTTTAGCAGGAGTACCCTGTGTATATAGGAAAATAAATGAAATACAGAATACTGGAAGGAAGATAGTGATTCTAGTATATATCTAGTATATAGATAAAACACAGATTCTCCACAATGACAAACCATTCACTCTCTCGGTCTCTGTCTCTGCGCATCTCTTCTTTTCACCGTCTCCATCACTGTCCCTTCATCTCAAGTTCAAGCTTACTTTCTCTCACTTCTCTTCTTACATTCCTCCCCCGTCTTTCTATCTTTCTCAAAGATTTGTGGTTAAAAATAGCATGCTGGCACCTCGGGGTCTTGTGTCATCTGATTTGGTACACACACACACAAACACACACACACACACACAAGCACGCATGCACGCACACGCACACACTCAATTGTAATCAATGTGTTTCTGCATCATTTGGAACCTAATTCACTCTCATGGAAGCACACATGATCACAGAAAATCAAAGAACACAGAAACTGACATCCCTCGAAGAAAACTCCTCTGTCTCTCATTGTCTATGCATGTGTGTATGCGTGTGTGTGTGCATGTGTCTGAAGTGTTGTCAACCAGAATCCCACTGGAACAAATGATGGTATTGCGAGGGGATGCAAGACAGAGACATTAACAAGGAAGAAGAAAGGATGGATAGACACAGAGAAAGGAGGAGGAGGAGGAGGAGGAGGACACACACACACACACACACACACACACACACACACACACACACACACACAGAGTGAGAGACAGAGGATTTTACTGTGAGCACATCAAAACCTGTCTTTGTTATTGTATAGTATATAATACAGGTGGGCAGACAGGCTGTAGTTTGCAGTTGCACACATAGATATTCAAACTCAACAGGCGTTTTTTGGCACATGGAAATTTATATTTGCACACTAAAGATAAGAATCATAAGATAAAGTAACTCCTGATACAATCCTATCACAACGCTTGGACCGACGATAATGAACATCTGAAAGATATGACATACATCGTTAATTATGTCATGGCTTATCACCGGCAGACAGACAGAAATCTAGATCGGTGGATAGATTGAGAGTTATATCTATAAGTAGAGGGATGGAGTGTGTGATGTGAAAAATGAAAGAGAGAAAACAGTGCAAGTGGAAGAATGTGAGTAGACAGGGATGAGAGGACATCTGCACTGCCAACTTCAATTATGAACACTGACCGCTCTCCTTCTCCGCCTCTCCTCCCTTTTCTCTCCTCTCTCCAACTGACCAACTGGTTTAGAAAAGGAGGGAAGCACTGGAGAGACAGATGGCGAGAAGTAGCTGGAAAATTCAGACACTGCACTGAGAAATACAGTAAGACAGAGCAGATGGACACGGCTGCAGAAACGGAGGCAGATACTAAAACAAAGTCCTCTTTTCCACAATATCCACATGTCTGCTAAGGCTCAGTTCATCTCTCCCTACTTCCATCCTTTCACATTAACTGTGTCTTCACTCTTTCTTTCCTATACTCCCTGTCTCCCTCGTTCCCCTTGTTGCATCAGTTTTTCATTTCAAGCTCGACTGCCGAGACCCCAACCTCATCGGCTGCTGTGCAAAGAGCCAGACAAAGAAACAGCGAGAGAAAGAGAGACAGACAGGCTGAAAGAGAGTTTGAGTTATACAATATGGTGCGAGAAGATAGCCGGGATATCGAGGTGGAAACAAACAGAGACAAACAGGGAGAAAAAGGCAAAATTAAATACTAGCACGAGGAGGGAGAAGAGAGCGCAAGAGGAGCGGAGAGGGACAAGAGCAGAGCAGAGCTGTAATAATCTATGGTTTAAGTCACACTGGGAGCACAGACAACTCAGGACAGGAGGGATCTCTGGCTAACCCCAGGGCACACACTTTCACTCACACACACACAGGTGAGGGCTGACACACGCACACAAACACAGATACAGACACACACACGCACAAACACACACAGACACACACCAATCACTGCCAGCAGCTGTGCCTTCCAGTGAGATATGACCTGCTACAGTGACACAGCACTAAACAGAACCCCAGGAAAAGCTCATGGACACAAATAAACACAAAGTGGAAGACACATATCAGCCCACTTACAATTGGTAACACACACATTTCTTTTGCCTCCCAAAAATGCTGCAACATGCTTTATGCCATGTGCACACAATGACACTTACGTATTTCCAGTAATGCAATACAAAAATATACATATTTACTTCAGATAGCTAAAGATATACGTCAATGCTAGTCAACCCTGTCTTCAGCATTTAGCCACAAGTTCTCAACCACATCGTACATTCTGTTCTCTCTTGACAAATACGAGGGAAAGCATCTTTTTGCATGCATGGTCCATTCCTCACAATCTTCTCCAGATAATATCTATTATGTCCAAAAATCCAGAGTTCATTGTGTCCAAGAGGGACATTTGATCCTGTGGTCGGTGCTCATAAACTTTGCACCTCCATGAGGATAAGAATTCCTCTGTGGGGTTGAGGAATGGAGAGTGAGAGTGACAGCACCCTGGGATGGGCTGTGAACTACTCTGTGACTGGAAGTGGTGAAATGTCACATCATGCCATATATATCCATTCTCAAAGTTTACCTAATATGCCCCCTTTCCGCTTTCTCCTTTCCTTCTTTTTAGATGTAGACGGAGCAGAATGGAGCAAATCCTAGTCTGATAAAGTGCAATTTTGTGTTACGCTAAGTTTTGAACCTAAATTTGTTTGCCACTTTTGCGTGAGCGGTTTTTGAGTGCCGAAGCAAGCATGATACAAACTCACATATACTGTATGTACATGTATGCCCACAGACAAAAACACACACACAGAAAGACAGACAAATAAACAAAGACACATGGGAACAAACAGCCACACAAATAACACAACGGTGACTAACATGGGCCGACAGGTAGAGAGCAAAATGTGTAAATGCAGGCAAAGGACAGAAGGTAATGTTAGATATGGAAACTTGGGCAGCTAGCAGAATGTGGGCTTGTGTTCCTGCATTCTTGTGTTTGTGTATGTAGCAGTGTTTTAATATTATAGACAACCACTGACAAAGCGGGGTGAAACAAGAAATTACATATACACTTTATGTACGTAACATCCTTCAAGCTCCCCGTTTCCACTGACCCAAACTCTGCCAGTTCGTCACTGTGGGCTTGAGATGATCTGAGGAAGTGCTTGATTCACAAAACCCATTTCCTAGACTTAACTTACAGCACTTATTTCACTGTTTATTGGACCCTTTTCTTGGTTTTACCTTTTGCACTTGTTATAGTCACATTGCTGAATCATTCCATCGTGTATTGGAACTACATGATAAACACTTTTTGTTTATCTCTTGTAATTTGGCTTTTCCCAACCACAGCTACTGAAGCACATCATATTTTGCGCAAATATGGCAGCAGCATATCATTTCACAGTGTTTGTTACTGCAACGCCAATGTGGACAGACACATATAGAGTCCCCGTAGGGTAATGAGTTGATTTCAACCCTCCTGATCACAAAGGGTCCTTGGCAGGTGCTACACTCCAAAAATTTGAGATAGCACAATATTAAACACAACCCCTATCAACCAATAAGCCTTACTCCACGCAGAGTACCTACTTTTTCCAGGAGGGGTAGCCATGTAGTGACAAGGTGAAGGTTTTTCAGGCAAAGCCAGTCTCCATTTCGGGAACATTCTCTGAGCATTGCTAAGGCCACATCAGCCTGTCCCTGACCCATAGAGATCTAGAGACAGAGAGAGCGGAGGAGGGTAGGAGGAGGCAAGAAACAGAAGCAGTGAGGTGGAAAATGTGATTCCACATTGTCATTTCTGAAAAGTTAGGCGCAGATAATCTGATTCAATATTTTAATTCATCTCTTTCCTCAGTGGGAGAAACTATGAAATACTTGCAAAGTGAGGTTCCCAATGGGATTTCTATCAATCAAGTTCCCACACAGAGGCCAGGCACTCACAACCAATGTGATTTATATTCATATGTAACAAATATAACTTAGAGTAATGCACTCATATGAGTAGGATGCAGTGTGCACATCTTCAGTGGGTTTTCTTGTATTTGGTCAAAGTTTCAATGGGATTTTCTATGAGATGTCTAAATATTCTTGGATAAAACACACACAGAGCTACAAAGTCAAATATATCTGAAAACTTTGAGCTGATTGTGAGTAGGTTTGCATACTTAAAAAGAAAAAAGACACCAAAAAAAACTATATTTTGAAAGTAATGAATAACATCTATATATTTTTTGGCAAGAAGTCACAGTCATTTAAAACTGAAGGATGGACCATAAATCCCTTAGAACTATAACTCAAACTGGAATGAAGGAACATGTCAGCTAAAGCAATGGTATGGCTTTTTTATGTGCAGATTCTTTTTCAAGGCACAGGTGCAGAAGCTACTGTACATCAGACAATACTTGTTAGTATGATACATTTCTTTGTGGGTTTTGTCTCTTCGGGGGATTTGTTAATAATTCCGAAAAGATAAAACAATACCAGCATTGTTCGTGAAGAGCTGTATTAACCACATAGTGAATAACAGCAGGTGTGTAGGAGTGTCTTGCAAGGGCAGTTTTCTCAGACTGCTTGCTGTCTTGAAATAAAGTACAATTGATGAATTCTACTGGCAGAACATTATCAAGTGCTATACCTCAAACTGTGTTTCAATACAGCATTCAAGAAGCTGCAGCAATCTTGTTTTCCCCATTTGTTGCATGCACAATAGACGTCTGTAGATCAGATCTTGGTAGTCTTTTGAAAAAAAAAATCTCCTTGCTCTTGCTAAACTGCCATGATTTCTCCCATTTATTGCAGTTATTCTCTACCTCATGATAGTTGTCCCTGCCCACGGTTTCAGATGCTAGTTCTGCAAGTTCCTGGGAAGGATCTGCCCCCGGAGAGATGATGATCAACACCGGCTCCCATTCCAGTGTCTCAGTGTATAGACGTCGCAGGTTCAGAGGAGGAGGGGAGAGCTCTTTCATACCTGTAGAGAGAAGGAGATAGGAGGATAATGAAGAATGAGAAAGAGTCATTTAAGTTGACATGCTACTCAAAGTCAAAGTGACTGGATCTACTGCACAGGGTCCACCAGGAGGGGACAGAGGAAAGGCAAAAAAGGTCAATGCTTTTAAGTAGCGGCAAAGGGACATTTGGTGATGGTAGAAGGGGGGCTCAGGTAGGGCAGACAAATCAAGTGGGAAAAGATGACAGGGAGACAGGGGAAGGCATGAACATTGGTAGACAGTACCTAAAGGGGGTGGGATGGGGGGTGATAGGGAAGGGGTTGGGGAAAAGAAAAAAAAAAGGTAGAAGAAGAAGGAGAGCAGAAGGGAGGCAATGATGTAGAAAGGGAGAGAGGGCATACGAGGAAGACAGTGAGACAGAGCAAGAGAGATTAGGAGGGCGATGTGCTGTGCATACTGAGTGCTAGGTATGCACCAGTATTCATCACACATCGCACAAGAATACCTTGTCAGCCCCCTGGTGTTGAGAAGCCAGGCTCTTTGTGTATACGTCTGAGTGTGTGCCTGCATGTGTGTGTTTCCTCACTGAGCATTAGGCTCTAATCCTGCTGTAATATATTGAATCGCATATCAGATATGAGTTAATAGTGACACACAAGCGCACGCAATACAAGCGCAGACAATGTGAGTGGCTGTGTTAAAAATTCCGCTGCAACGTTATTCGTGCACATATCAGTGGGTATCTCTTTCAGACACAAGCGTGCATGCATACGTGTGTACACACGTGCACACACACGCTCGCATGTGTGCGCGCGCACACGCACAGAGCGCTGTCTTCTGTGGTTGAGATGACTGCTCCAGCCTGAACATTCTTTTGGTGTCTGCTGCCAAATGCAATCTGCCGCACCAAAGTACACATATGCACACACACAAGGTCTTCGTAGAGAACATCTCAGAGTGACCTTTTGTTGCATCACCATGGCAACACTAAGAAAAACAGTCATCTGACCACATGGCTTGTGATGTCTGACTGCAAAAAAAAAGGGAGCATTTACAGAATGTGCGCGTGCACAAATACATACACGACTACCTTTGACATGGGCAGGTAATCAGTATTCGTGCAGCAGACCAGCATCCGCTGTCTGTGAATAGCAAAGTTCACCTTGGCTTTTATGACACACAATCAGGGCAAAGAAGAGCCAAGAAAAAGACAGTGCCACGGTCTCCCTATGGTTCAAACACTGCTTAGTGGAGGAAACACTGAATGGCTAAAAATTAATGAGGACTTGTGACACTTTGTCACACAGAAACACAGGACATTTCTATATATTTTTTTATATTTCTAAAATCATTGTATTTGACGGGATACATTTGCATTTAAATGCTGATTGATGGTGTCTTCTTGGATGGATGATGAATGATAAGACAGAGAGAAAGAGGGATGTTTTTATGTGTATGTGAAAGAGTGTTTGTATTTTTGAGAAGCAGAATGAGCAAGCCAGTGAGCAAGCACAAGTGTGTGTGGTTGTGTTCACCCAGGCATGCCTGTGTGTGAGAGCAGTGCCCAGGCCTGGACTGGGGGGATTGAGTGAGATTAGCTGTAAGAGGATTACAGACCATGCCTCATTAGCATACTGATTTACAGCCAAAAACACATACACGTACACACAAAATCTTCTTCTCTCCTGTCCCTGTTTTTATCTCACGCTCTCATTCAGAGCCACACTCTCACCCACATCATGCAACTGTACACACACGACACCGTCGTCAATGACTTGCTGATCAAGGAGTGTGAGGACTCTCTGTTTTATCAGGATGGAGTTGATGTGTTTTATTTGAGCTGCCCGTAGACAAACAGGAGGAGAGACGATGAAGTCACACATGCCATTGGAGAATGAGCTCAAAAGACACGTACCTATACAGAATAAGAGAGCTAAGAGATGAGCTCAGGAGGACAGATACGCACGCACGCACGCGCACGCACACACACACACACACACACACACACACACACACACACACACACACACACACACAAATACATTGTCACACATACAAAAGATAGAATGTTATCTTGAATGGCAATTGTTTAGGTTTTCACATATTTGACAAAAGCTCCAATAGCGTCGTTCGTACAGTTGGTAGCAGCTCAGTCTAATGAGTACAAGTCTCACACGGGACATCTGTTTTAAGAAAATGAAGTATGTGGATGCAAGAATGAGAATCTTAAGTCCCAATAAAACAAGCGAATATCATACAGACGGTCAAGCATGAAGACATAAACTGATGGACAATCTTAAACACAGATATTAAAAAAGGTGCAAACAAAGGCTTGAGCATCACCCTCAACGAGCTAGTATTATTATTAGCACTCTGGAGCAGCTGCACAACAGCTGATGCTGAGTTTTAGTCAATAGAGCTCTTGGTATCAGTCGAAAGCAAGATAGTCATAGTAGTCTGGCTCACCAAAGTGCCCTCTCCTCTGTCTGTCTGTATTTTCTGCCATCCATCCTTTTGTGGAACCACCTTATTTCCTCCAGGGCACTTTTAAATGTCCACTTGTGAAATGATTTGGGTGTGAAACTGTTTTTGGAAAAATGGGAAGTCTGAACATCTTCAGCTCCATGTCAGCTGAGCACCTCCATGCAGTGATGAAGACTATGTCATATGATTAAAAGCTGCAGAACGAGCACATAATTAGACGTGTTCAGATCATTTTCTCAATTGTGGTTTGCAAGGACAAGAATTAACTGTCAAGTTGAATTTTTGTTTTGACACTCATCCATGCACACACATTCACCACTGACTGAACTGACGACCTCATGCACTGCGATGTTAATTCTTTACTGCATTTATATTGTCATTCTCATGTTTCTTTCAACCTGTGCTCGCCCTTTTTTTTTTGTCAACAATCAACTCACAAGCTAACATACACAAGAAGTTTTACAAATGAAGAGAACTGTCAAGTGTCTAACTGCCTTGTTGGTACAGGAGTTGGACATTTTGAAGAAAATCAAGTTACCCCACAGTCACAACAGTGACAACTCATCTCAATCATAATTTCCATGTTTTCAAGCCTCGTTGGCGCAGTAGGCAGCGCGTCAGTCTCATAATCTGAAGGTCGTGAGTTCGAGCCTCACACGGGGCATCTGTTTTGAGGTCACATGATAACATGACATGGTACATTCAGGAAAAAATGTATGAAAAACATACAACTGCAACAACAATCAAAGAACCCGTTGGATGGATTAGTTGTGAAAATGTATCTTGTGACAACAACACAGAATAATGGAGACACAAACTACATACTGTCAACATTACAAACACACCAACATTCCTTCAGTAGTGTTTCACTGTTGGCTGTGCATCTGAAACTGTCCTGGAACTGCTCTCAGGCCAGCATCTCTCCCACTCGTCTTTGCTTGTTTTACGCTATGCGGCACAAATCTGAGGCCATACCTCACACTCATCCATGCACACACACTCACCACTGACTGAACTGACGACCTCATGCACTGCGATATCATTTCATTGTTGTATTTATATTGTCACTCTCATGTTTCTTTCAACCTGCACTTGCCCTCTTTTGTCAGCCGTCAACTCACAAGCCAACATCCAAAAAGTCAAGTTAGTCCACAGTGACAACTCCTCTCAATCATAATTTCCATGTTTTCAAGCCTCGTTGGCGCAGTAGGCAGCGCGTCAGTCTCATAATCTGAAGGTCGTGAGTTCAAGCCTCACACGGGGCATCTGTTTTAAAGTCAGATGACAACGCAATGCAGTATATTCACATAAATATGAAACATAATCAACAAAAAACATAGAACACTGGCAGCTTTCCAGTGAAAATGTATCTAGTCACAACAAATAAAATTGTGTTTTAAACTCAGATGAAAAACAGACAACCGATGATAAAAATCAAAGAATTTCAAAGAGGCCTCATGTTGGGCTTCCCAGTGAAAATGTATCACGACACAACAAAACAGGATAATGGAGACACAAGCTGTACACCGTCCCCCAAGGCATCCCCCAAGGTTCAGTTCTCGGCCCCCTCCCCTTCATGAAAGTCTCACATTGGATGGATTTGTTGTGAAAATGTATCTTGTGACAACTACACAGAATAATGGAGACACAAACTTCATACTGTTGAAAGTAATGTAGCATGTATGTGGTGTAGGAAGAGTCAGTTAGTGTCTCAACAGTTGAACTTGCATTTTAAAACATTAGAAATACACCACCATTCATTCAGTAGTGTTTCATTACTTATTGTGCATCAGTGAGTCTGAGAGCTCTTATCAGGCCAACATCTAAGCCTCTTGTTTTGGTTTTAGACGATGCAACGTAAATCTCTGAGAACATACCTCACTGTCATCCATGCACACACATTCACCACTGACTGAACTGAGTAGCTCATGCATTTTTTCTTTATTGTATTTATGCTGTTAGTCTCACGTTTCCTTCAACCTGCGCTTGCCTTCCTTTCGATCACAACTGTCATTGTTTCAAGCCTAGTTGGCGCAGCAGGCAGCGTGTTTGTCTCATATTGTAATGTAAGAATGGACTCTCAATGACTGAACTCACATATGAAAGCATTACAAACACACCAGCATTCCTTCAGTAGTGTCTCATTGTTGGTTGGCCATCTGTCATTGTCCTGGAACTGCTCTCAGACCAGCATCTCTCCCACTCCTTGTTGCTGGTTTAAAACTATGCCTCACACTCATGCATGCACACACATTCACCACTGACTGATCTGACGACCTCATGCGCTGCAACGTCATTTCATTTTTGTATTTATATTGTCACTTTCATGTTTCTTTCAACTTGAGCTTTCTCTCTATTGTAAACGGTGAACTCCTCCACTAATATGAACAAGAAGTTTAACAAACAAAGAGAATAAACAATTCTTTCAAAAGTGATGAATGAACTGTCAATCTGAATTGGTGTTGCTCACCTCTAAAGATATGACAAGAGCCCTAACTGCCTTGTTGGTACAGGAGTTGGACATTTTGAAGAAAATCAAGTTACCCCACGGTCACAACAGTGACAACTCCTCTCAATCATAACTTCCATATTTTCAAGCCTCGTTGGCGCAGTAGGCAGCGCGTCAGTCTCATAATCGAGCCTCACACGGGGCATCTGTTTTGAGGTCACATGATAACACAACGTGGTACATTCAGGAAAAAAATGTATGAAAAACATACAACTGATGACGACAATCAAAGAACCCAAAAGATGGCTCACGTTGGATGGATTAGTTGTGAAAATGTATCTTGTGACAACAACACAGAATAATGGAGACACAAACTACATACTGTCAACATTACAAACACACCAACATTCCTTCGGTAGTGTTTCACTGTTGGCTGTGCATCTGAAACTGTCCTGGAACTGCTCTCAGGCCAGCATCTCTCCCACTCGTCTTTGCTTGTTTCACACTATGCGGCACAAATCTGAGGCCATACCTCACACTCATCCATGCACACACACTCACCACTGACTGAACTGAAGACCTCATGCACTGCGATATCATTTCATTGTTGTATTTATATTGTCACTCTTATGTTTCTTTCAACCTGCACTTGCCCTCTTTTGTCAGCCGTCAACTCACAAGCCAACATCCAAAAAGTCAAGTTAGTCCACAGTGACAACTCCTCTCAATCATAATTTCCATGTTTTCAAGCCTCGTTGGCGCAGTAGGCAGCGCGTCAGTCTCATAATCTGAAGGTCGTGAGTTCAAGCCTCACACGGGGCATCTGTTTTAAAGTCCATTGAAACAAAAAGACAATAGATTACAAAAAAACAATTTCACAGAAGCCTTTTCAGTGAAAATGTATCATGTCACAATGAAACAAAATAATGGAGATGAGTGCATAATTAGTCTTTTGTCAACGGTCAACTCATAAACTAACATACACAAGAAGTTTAACAACTAAAACCGGACTAATGTGCTCTGTCCTCTTGGTTTTGGTTAATAGCCTCTCAGTGGTTTACTTCAGGAGGCCAGTAAATAATGTGTTACAGTAATTGATTCGGCTTGAAATAAAGGCATGAAGTTTTTCAGCATCTTTCTCATTTAGCAATTAAGTTTTTGTCATTTTGTTGATGTTGGACTTGAAGCTTTGATCTGAGTCCAGGATAACATCAAGATTTGTAACCTCAGATTTATTCCAGGGAGTTAATTTCCCCAGATTATTAAACATTATTTCCCTTTTTCAGTGTTGTGACGAGATATGATTTCACTGGAAAGCTGGCAAACATGGCAGTTCTGTATTATATTTCATATTTATGTGAATCTATTGCATCGTGTTGTCATCTGACCTTAAAACAGATGCCCCGTGTGAGGCTTGAACTCACGACCTTCAGATTATGAGACTGACGCGCTGCCTACTGCGCCAACGAGGCTTGAAAATATGACAATTGTGTATGAGAGGAGTTGTGAGCACCAACTGTACCAACAAGGCAGGGCTCTACAGTCACAACAGAGACAACTCCTTTCATTCACCATATCCATGTTTTCAGGCCTCGTTGGCGCAGTAGGCAGCGCGTCAGTCTCATAATCTGAAGGTCGTGAGTTCGAGCCTCACACGGGGCATTTCTTTTCAGATTGAAAAGACACAACATTACATGAAGATGAAAAACACACAACTGTTGATACCAAAAGTCATCAAAGAATCTTACAGATTCCTTATGTTAGCCACCGTTTCAGTGAAAATGTATTGCGTGAGAACAAAACAGAATAATGGAGATGCAACCTGTATACTGTTGAAAGTAATGTACCAATTATGCGGAGTAAGAATGGACAATTAGTCTCTGGATGGCTATACTCGTATTTGCTTGTTTTACACTATGCAGCATAAATCTGACGCCATACCTCACACTCATCCATGCACACACATTCACCACTGACTGAACTGACTACCACATGCACTGCAGTATTACTTCTTTACTGTACTTATATTGATTGACTAAAGTGACTAACACATTCTGTATTATCATTTCTTTGTTGTATTTATATTGCTTGTCTTGTGTTTCCATAGAGATTGAATGCACTGTCAAGTTGAATTGGTGTTGCTCACTGTTGAAGATGTGACAATAACCCTCTCTGCCTTGTTGGTACAGTTGATAGATATTTAAAAAAAAATCCCATTACTTCACAGTCGCAGCAGTGACAACTCGTCTCAATCATAATTTCTATGCTTTCAAGCCTCGTTGGCGCAGTAGGCAGCGCGTCAGTCTCATAATCTGAAGGTCGTGAGTTCAAGCCTCACACGGGGCATCTGTTTTGAGGTCATATGACAACGCAATGCAGTAGATTCACGTACAAAGAAATACTCTTTGAAAAACAAAGCATCAACTGATGTCAACAATCAAAGAATGTCACAGAACCGTTATGTTTGGCAGCTTCACAGTGAAAATGTGTCTCATCACAACAAACTAGTATAATGGAGGCACAACCTGCACACTGTCAGAAGTAGTGTACCAGTTATGTGTTCAAATACACAAATACACAACCATTCCTTCAGTAGAGTTTAATGGTTGGTTGTGCATCTGTGAGAGTCCAAGAGCTGCTCTCAGGCCAGCATCTCTCCCACTTTTTGTTTCACGCTATGCAGCGTAAATCTCTGACCCCATACCTCAAAGCCATCCATGCACACAACTCCTAGACTAACATGGACAAGAAATTTTAGGAATGAAAAAGTCGTCAACACGTCAAAATGTTGAGACAGTTTTCCTCAATTGTTGCTTCTGAGGCCAATAATGAATTGGTGGTGCTCACCTTTTACTAAACAAAGAGAGCCATAGCTGCCTTGTTGGCACAATCTGCAGACACTTCGACACCGACAATGACAACTCCGCTGAACGACACTTCACATGTTTTCAAGCCTCGTTGGCGCAGTAGGCAGCGCGTCAGTCTCATAATCTGAAGGTCGTGAGTTCGAGCCTCACACGGGGCATCTGTTTTAAAGTCCTATGAGAACACAAAGCATTAGTTCATCTAAAGATGAAAAATGTACAACTGATGGCTACGATCAAAGAATCTCATCGAAGCCTTTTGTTGGGCAGTTTCCTTCTAAAAATGTAGTCACACCACAGACACAAACTGCATACTGTCAAAAGTAAGAGCTCCAACCGCCCCGCTGGGACAACAGGCAGTCCGTCTTTGTTTGTTTTACGCTATGTAGCATAAATCTGACACCATACCTCACACTCATCCATGCACACACATTCGCCACTAACTGAACTGACTACCACATGCACTCTATTATCATTTGTTTTGCTGAATTATATATTGTTAATCTTGTTATTTCTTCAACCTGCGCTTGCCCTCTTTTGTTAATGGTCAACCATGATTATTGTTGCTCATGTTTTATACTGTGACAAGAGCCCTAACTGCCTTGTTGGTACAGAAGCTGGATATTAAAAAAAAAAAATCAAGTGACGGTGCAGTCACAACAGTGACAACTTCTTTCTGTCACAATAGGGAGCTTTTCAAGCCTCGTTGGCGCAGTAGGCAGCGCGTCAGTCTCATAATCTGAAGGTCGTGAGTTCAAGCCTCACACGGGGCATCTGTTTTAAAGTCACAAGACACACAATGGAGTAGATTCAGGAAAAAAATTCTCAATAATCAATGAAAAACAAAAAATTGATGTGAACAACCAGGTCACCATGGTCAGTTCTTTTCTGAAAATGTATCTTGTCAGAACAATATAGAAAAATGGAGACACAAACTACATACTATCAAAAGTAACGCACCAAATATAGTGTAAGAATGGACCCCATGGCTCAACATTACAACTGCACCACCCTTCCTTCAGTGGTGTTTAATTACTGGTTGTGCGTCTGTGAGAGTCCCAGAGCTGTTCTCAGGCCAGCATCTCCTTCACTTGTCTTTGTTTCTCACTATGCAATGTAAATCTCTAACACTGCACCTCCTGCTCATCCATGCAGTACGTTATAAATCCTAATTCCTTTCTCAATCCTCCTGTTATTTCTGTAATATGCAGCTCAGCTTTAACTTTATGATTTATGTGACTTGTGCTCTCCTCATGTAGATTGACAGCATAAATAATACAGTGAAAAAGTAAACTGCAGACGTATGAAGCTGAAGCTGCTGCATAGAAAATGATTGATGGAACCAATCCTGGGTCAGTATCACAGCATCAATAGTGATTTCACTAGGACATGGCTTTAGTTTCTAGTGAAAAGCTTTGATCTGGATATTCAAATGAAAATAATTTGGCTGTCGTCTCAAACACAAGTTGAGCCAACAAAATGACTCAAAGTCCCTGGACCACTGATTACCTTCTGAGTTCCTAAACTCATAGAGGTGTATTTGACTGTCCAGAAGCACTGGAACAGCACAATAGAAATTCTATTTTTGGGTGGGGCTGAGTAGCACTTTCCCATTCAAATAAGGAGTGTCTGGCCTTGAATTATTGCTTATCCACTTAGGAATATTCATATGACAAGATGCTGACATCCAAAGTGCATAGATTTCTCCAAGGTTAACACACCCAGTAGGGCTTTTTAAAATGTATGTGTGTATTTGGTATACTGTATGACTGACAATGTTAGGTGCAGGACCAGAGAGTAAAGGACATAAAGAGTACGTTCTTGTCTTCAAAATTCAGGACTGAACAAACTAAAACTGAGACCTTTGCTTATGTTACAGATGTTATGTTGTTTCGTAATAGCATATTAAGACATAAGCCTTACATTTAGACGACCCAATAGGAAAAGCTTCATAATGGTCAGCTGGGATTGTGTGCTGTGATACGTGATTAACTTGATTGTGAGGAACTCAAAAACCGCCAAAAACACTCACACGAGCAGATGAATGTATGAGCTGTTTGTCACAAAAACAGTCCTGCACAGCTAACACTGGCAGAACCTATAACTTGAAAAAACATCAGTCAATTAGTATGTCTTGTCACACAGCACACACAACTGAAAATTAGTTTTATACACCTGTATTAACACCTGCATATTACTTTCACTTGACACCAATTAGCAGCGTCACAGATAGTGTCATCAGAGGCCAACACACCATTAGGATTATCTGGTCTGAATGAATGGGCTCATTAAGCACAATAAACTAAACACTCACTAATAACGTCATAACAGCGTGTGTGTGTGTGTGTGTGTGTGTGTGTGTGTGTGTGCACGCGTATTGGTAGTATTTGTGTTTGTGTCAGTGTGGGACAAAGACAGACATGAGAAACGAGAACAGGCAGCGGGAAGTGTGTGTGTGTGTGTGTGTGTGTGTGTGTTTGAATATATGGCATTTACTCAAGGACAGTGGTATTCTCACAATGAAAGATACATAAAAATGAGAAGAGTATCATGAAAAAAATCACACTTCTGATGACTGAAGTATTGCTCAGAAATCCAGAATAAAAGCCTTGTCTGAGAATATTTTGCTTGAGTGGAGTCTGAAGGCAGAAGGTACTTGTGGAAAAAACAAGCATCTTTCCATACCAAAAGGATAAAGGAGGATGTAGTCAATCATGATGCTTACAGCTAATTATTCAGCGCAATCACACTCAAGCTTGGAAGGACAAAGATTTACTGAACCTTTATCAGAACAAACACAAATAATGTTGCTTTGTTGAAAACACAGCTTCAATTTATCATTTCAATCAAATATATTCGTTGGTTTGTTTATCTTCTGCAATGCACTTTAAAGGTATGCATAGGAAGTGATATGTGGAGATTCATTAATGTGACCAAGTGAGAGCAAAAGGGGAAAGAAGAGCAACCTTAAAATATCAATAAAAATGAGACCTGCTTCCAGAGGTGCCCAGAGGGCAGAATGAATATGTTGTGAATGTGATTCGTTTGTGTTGTTTTGCAGTGGGAAACTGTGAATAATAAATGCTTTTCATGCGTATTGTGGTCAACCACAGTGGAGCCGTACTGAGCTTAACTCCATCCCACTCAGGCACCAATGATTGAAATAATAATAATTAAAAAAAAAAGAACAAAAAATTCCTAAAATGAGACACTTACCAAGGGCCTGGGTGACAAATGCTGCCATGGCACTCTGCAGGCGGTCTGGTCTGACAGCCTGAACCAACAGCAGCTGTGGAAAGCAAAGAAAAAAAGATAAGCTAAGGAGCAGGTATCCATAAAACTCCAGACGGTCATTCCCACTCGTATCAAATGAAAACGGGTACCACTACATTTGAAGGGGTGTGCATACCCTGTTATCTGGTAATGAAAATGTTTTTACAAGGAAAATGTGTTGAAGTCTAACATGTAAATCTCTGTGGTGATAATGACTACAGTGATAAAATTATTGTTTCTATAAATGGAGTCTGTTGGCTTTGGCGAGAGTGATATAGTGGCTGTTTCTGGTTTAACAAAAAAGTCTTACTCTTGTCAGATACTTCGAATAACAATCGGAGCCTGTCAGAGGCAAAAACAAGCCCTTTTAGTGGACGTAGGCTGATGGGGCGCAAACGCCCGAAGGGATTACATTGTCGCCCATTTTGCAGCTGCCAGCTGCAGCGCTCTTGATCAGTATCCGACAGGTGTTCCCATTAGTCACTTACACACAAAAACACGGGGAAATAGGGTCATTAATTACAGGTCAAATTTGACTGAACTTTCTCCTATTTGTCAAGGACACTGAAATCTTCCAGGACACGTGGGCCGGCACCAAAACCCTGATGCACGGTGCAAAGTGCCACACATTTCAGCGGCATCTGAAATTCAATTTGGTTCTTGAAGAATGTCATTAATGGTTTAAAATGGCACTTATAATACAAAAAATATTATTTTGCACATTTTTAAACCTTACAGGTTAAATTATGCTCAATTTCGACCGTTTTCTGAGTGTTTTTCTTACTTTCGGACTAGTCAACTAGTCAAGTTTAAACTTCCTTTTCATCGTCAGGGAAATTAGTCGATCGAAACATCCCTATTTGAGACGTTCTTTTAAAAATATATATTTTTAAGAAAACAATACACAAAGTAAATGAATAAGTGCATTGTCTTGACAATGTGCATGCTTGACTTTAACGATAACTGGCTTCTGAGATTAGCTAAATCTTTATTCAATCTCAAACCACATGTGAGGGAAGGTACTCAGAAACACAACCAAACTGCTTTAAATGTGTGCAGACTTTTGATATGAGCTGTAAATAATGATAACTTGTTCCATCTGGCTGATGGTTTTTGATTGAAAGCTGACCTGCTGGAAGGGAGTAATCTTCTTGGCAATGGAGGATGGGATTTCCTGTTCACACTGCGAGCTCTGAGAGAAGGACAGCCAAAGGTCTGAGTCACTCAAACAGAGGGACTGGTAAAGGGCTGGAAATGTAGCCTGTGAAGGAGAGATGGAAAAAGTCAAAAGGAAGTCAAAGGTGACGGAAAGGTCAAGAAATAATAGCAGATAAGTAGATCCAATATAATTTAAGCTCACTAAGGACTGCTTTGCTGACTTTCTATTTAAAAGGCATTAAACTATTGTTTTCCATGTCTAAATGTCAAAATGATTGTTTACATTATTAAGCATTAATGTTGCCCTATGGTCACACACTGCACTGCATTGCGTATGTCAGCGTGTGTATCATTGCGTTTACTTTAAAAATGGCCACTGCTCCATGCCTCTCGTGATCAATCCAAGAGGGGAACTCCTGCCGAGAGAGGAGAGGTGTAAGTCTAAAAGAGAAACGGTGCACAGTTTTCCTGTTCTCAGAAAAAAGCTGCCCTCTTACCTCTTTCTTAAACACTTCTCCTACGATGGATCCAGTGAAGACATCCCATTCCTACAGCAAACAGTGCTGTTAACATTTAGCAGGTCCAAAGCTTCATTTATAGATTTAATTTGCCTCTGAAAAGGCTACTGATGAAATCCTATACATGCAGATACTAAATCTGCAAAGATACTCACGCTCTCCTGGAAGAGTTCAGGATACATGCCTTTCACAAAGTGCATGGCAAACATCATCTGGTCAGCCTGAGACAAGAGAGCAGGAAGGAGGGAGAGATTTACACAAATATGAAAACATGCTATTTTGCCCTACTCAAAATTACAAACAAAGAAAGCCATGGCGCAGCACAAAATGTTAGCATCTCTTCCAGACATCGAGCAAACACACTCATATTCCCATTACATGACAGGCAGCGCAGCCTGCCTAACTTACAGGCTTGAAAAGGGGTTGCAACACTCTGACAAAAAACCTCAGGGACTTAAAGAACAACACAGTCCGTTGTATCATTCCCGCACACTCTCCCTCTTTGTGCCTGTCTCTCTTTGTTTCTCGTTCACTGGGAGAGTTTGAGAGAGTAATAGAAACAGCCACTAATCAAGATGCTCATCCCACTCCAACCCGCAGAGAGACACAGAAAGACAGTGACCCAGAGACTGCAGTGGAAACAGAGAAAGCAGTGAGAATGCAGGAAGCAAATATACAAATGCACGCACGGACACACACACACACACACACACACACACACACACACACACACACACACACACGCACACACACACACACAGAGTAATGGAAACACAAGCACACAGACACACACACACACACACACGCACGCCTTGTTTGTTTTTTCCCTCACAGGTTGAAACCCTCCTTGAAAACCATAGTTGTATTTTTATCTCAGCAAACTCATACACAAGAAAAACTTCAATCAAATATATGCTGTAAATAATTTTTTAAAGACAGACAGAAAGCTGCATGTAAATCACAGTAACTACGACAGTGCGGCGCAGCTTACCTCCTGCTTCTTTCATTCCTTGCCGCCAGCGTGTTTGCTTGTCTGTAATACTTTCAGACTATATGAACTTCTGTGACAACTAAAAATGAGAAACGCTCCATATACTTTTCCTTACATACTTGACTTTTTAAATAAACTCCAATAGCATTATATTAATATCTTATTCCCTCAACAGTCACAGTAGGTATTATAACTGATTCTGATATCTTTGCTGCAAATAACAATATTGCAGTACTTATTCACCGAGCTTAATAACAGACAGTGCACCAAATAACATTCACTTTGAAGTACAGCCACACTGCTTCTGTAATGGTCATGTACAGTATATTTATGTCAATTTCATTTCATGCACTTAACAACAACCGGGCAAGAACAACCAATTTAGAAATAGCATGCAATGCAATAATATTTCTCAATGTTGTATAAAGTGGCAATAAGTCAGATGACTGTGTTAATCTAATCAGTTAGGCTATTCACAGCGGCTGTTATTGCTTCCAGATGTAGGCACTGTCGCTGAAAAATCATGTCCATAAGAGACATGGCAGTCTGTCTGAGGAAACCTCATTTTTAGTCAAAGTGCCTACAATTATTCCGATGTGCTTACTGTACTGTTACTGAATTACAGCATCATTGGATGAGATTAAGCTCCATTAGGCGAAGAGACAGTGTGCAAAGGGCACCAGCATCTAATGATCAAATAAGGTCATTTCTACTCTCAGCGGTCTTTAACATGCACCTTAAAGAGCATCTTAAACTATGTACCACTAGCACACAGACTGACACACAATAGTATTTTTTCCCCCCGAGGAATACCATAGACTTGAGTCTCCCACACACATTATGCTCAGCGTTTCTGTATTTTTTAATTTTCCTTCCCAGCAGCTGTAGGTCTCAGCTCGGTGTGATTTGATATTAGTACCTATGTTTAGCTGTGATAAAGGTTGAAGACTGCAACAAAAACTGTGAGACAATTGTTTAACAAATTAAAACCAACCAAGATAAACAGGGTCTAAGCACTTCAACTACTCCCACACCTCCAAAAGCCTTCATAGCTCATCTCTGTGCCTGTCACCTAATATTATATTCCGCACTCTTACAAACAGCTGTAGAACCAGCTTGAGCTGCAGTGAGGCTAACCTTCAGGCTACATTTGGACATGAGCTCTTCACTACCGTGCCCTCTTTCCGACCCTCTCCACGGTTCGTCTCTTGATCCGATGTCTGGATGATTTACGCCAAGCTGCCAAGTTCAACTCCATCTACTGAAGTGACAGCGCACACAGTTGAATCGAGAGAGCCGAGCAATATGATATAACTGATCAAACAAAGACTGGCACAATGTCCTGGTTGTTGTGTGTGTACGGTATGTCTGTTTGAGTTTTTTTATGAGCGTGTGTGTGTCAGAGAGAAATGAAGCAAACAGAGTGCAATGAGGATAAAAATCCTGCAAGTGTTCGTGTGAACTGCTGTCATACTGACACTGACAGGACAGGAACCTCAGTAGACAGTACAGCCTGGAATATGTCACACTTCAGCACATCACTACAGCTCAAACTACTGCATGTGCTGAGAGATGTCTCCACATTCTCAAACACACACACACACACACACACACACACACACACACACACTCAGTTAACCTCTTGAATGTTTATACCTGCCACTCCACACACAGACCCAACATAGCCAGATGTGTGTGTGCACAGCAAACACACACAAATCCACAGTCTTACTGTTTTCCATCTTTGGTGGTTTACTACTTTATTACCCTAAAAAGATAATCTCCTCAGTGTACAACCCTCCAGTGTACACCAGTGTGTCCAAAAGAAAAACTTTGTCTTTGTTACTGTCGCATGTTCTCTATGGACAAATATTTCCAAAAACAGGAAGCACTGCAAAGATGCTTCAGTGTGCGTGGTTCAGACAAGTGACAAAGCCAACATACTGTTGCACCTTCAGAACTTGTTTGTCACAGCCAAGCGTTGTCACGGCTGCAGGTCATTGCAGAGGCGGAACACGCTGTTGAATTCTGTCCATACTGTAATTTTAATTAACTGACAATGTGTCACATATTATATACATTAAGTGAGACCGAAGCTGTTCAGAAATATAACAGAAACATGTCATTTTAGTTCAAATAACGTTAGCTTGACAAAATTACACCTACAAAAAAAATAAAAATAAATAAATAAACAATCTTTGCTTGTGAGAGGTTCAACAATCAATATCTGGTAGAGATTCTTTATCACAGCTTTGATGTGTCTAGCCATGCTCAATCAATACCTTATTAAGCTGAATCAGTTGTGTTTGTGGTGGAATTTAATACAAATACAGAATAAACTAGAATAGAAGTGCCTTCGACTGCTGTAAAAAATACAGATATTATGAAAATATGGGATGGTTTGCTTATTTATTTTTCCAAAGATGCATACAGTATATCATGATGTTTTCTATTCTTGATTCCCTTCCCCTTTCAAATCCTCCTCTTCTTTTTTTCTCCCATTTTGCGTTCCTAATTTTTTTGTTAATGATCCACCTTTATCTTTTCGTTGGACCCCTTCTCTCACTACTCTGCTCTCCCCCTTGAGACTATCTCTTTTGTGGTGCAGCTGTTGACAGGAGCCCTGATAATGTAGTCCACTGTTTCCTCTCTGTTAATGACTGGGCTGCTACTGTCTAGATGCGTGCATGTGTGCTTGTGTGCAGCTGTTGGGTTGATACCCTATAGATGTGATCAGCAGCTAAAAGCCACCCTCACTCTGCCTGAAACTGCCAACACACACACACACACACACACACACACACACACACACACACACACACACTTGCAGACAGAGAAATTACATTTACCATTTACTGCCTGATCAATGCAATGATTGCTCTGCTGATCAATATTTGACACTTCATTACTGTGACAGATGCAGAGGTTTGATTGCATAAGTGTGTAAATGTATTTTTTTTTTATCTGATTGTGGTTTTGGTCTAAATGATCAATAAGAGCACGACTACACAAAAAGGTAACCTAATACTTTCAGCCTGTCATCTTAAATCTGGTGCTATGATTGGCTGGAAGGTCAAACATAGCAAATTGTGATAGTGGTGAGGGAGAAAGGATTGAGGGGGCAAAGCAGGAGCATTCAGGTGAGGAAATCAACATCTTTACTTGCGTGTCAACTCAACAACGGTCGACTTAAGCACCTTTGACTCATGATGAGTGATGTGTTTATGGCCAATTGTTGTATTCAGATTAACATCACGTCATTTGAATCAATTTAACAAGGAACAACAAGGCAGATATGAAGCTGTTTATCTCAAAACAGACAGAACCCGTTTTGCAATGCAAGCCCTGCTGTCGCTGCTTACTTCTCACCTGTGCAAATGACCAGAGAGATGACAGGAACTGTTCAAAACGACATTTGTATTATTTCTGTGTGTGCATGTATTACCTTGAAAAGTGACCGGCAGACATACTCGTACACCATATTCTTTAAGCTGACCTCCAAAGCAGCAATCCTGGCTTCTGTATTCTCCGCTTCCTAAAATGCACACACATACACACAAACACACAATGTGAGAGGGAAAAGGACAAAAAGAGAAGGGGCAGCTGCACTAGTGAGACGAGCTATGAGGGATACGCTGTCTGTAAACAGATTCAGGGTTTTTTTTTCCTCAGCCTTGCTTAATATGACACAGTACTTGTGTCACTGTGTTATGTGCTTTTGTGTGCTTCAGCACTTAAATTAAAAAGGTTACCAATGACATTTTCATTTGAAAGTCTTCTCTCTTTCTGTCACATCAAGGTAACTTGGATGTCTCAGGGTCCAACAGACACAAGGGCACACATCTAACTTGTACAATTTTTCTTCTCTTTCACACCTTCATTCTTTCTCGTCACTGACATACAAATTACCACAGAGAGACGTTTGTGTTGGTGGATGCTGGTGTCTGCTCTCTAAGGTGGGGCAGCAGTAAAACTGTCAGAATGTATACACAGCATGGAACAGAAACATCTATTAAATACACAAGGGTGGGACAGGATGAAGAAGAAAGTGTTATAGCAACGGCGAAACAGAAGAATCAGAGAGCGAGAATCAGAAACAGGTGTAGTGTGAGTGAGCACTTTGTGTTGTGTATGTCTGCTGAAGTGTCTGTGTGTGAGCAACTCTCAGGAACCATCTGCAGCTCATGGAAAATTAAACTTGGTCATTCAATACAACAAAAAAACCAAGAGCTACATAGAGAGAGAGAGAGTCCATGAATCAGTGCGGTGTTGTGACCACACTCGCTGAATGTGTCCACAAGCCTACCTACACAAGCCCACACAAACAGACACACACATATAACAGTTTTGACCAGCTGCTGCCTGGTGACATTCTTGGATGACAGCACTGGCTCTAACAACCCACACAGGATTTGGGGAATTAGTGTTCAATCTCCCAACCCAGTGTGTGCATGCCTGTGTGTGTGTGTGTGTGTGTGTGTCTGTGCGTGCGTGTGTGAATATGCATTTGCGTGTGTGTGCTCTGGTTATCAGACAGTGTTTAGGGCTCAGGTGGAGAACAGCGGTGCGATACAGTGCATGACGCTCTCCAGCTGCACAGGTCAGACTGAGATAAACTTGCTGCAGAAAACAAAGCGGAATGAGCTGAAATAAATCAAGCTGACTTCAACTGCAATGAAATCATCTAGAAAGAACCTGAATAAAGCAGCATTTCTATCACCATGTGCCCATGTAAATGTATTGTCTTGCATTTGGGCTCCAATTGTATAAAAACTGCTACTTCTAAAACTGACACAAGCCACATTGTACACTAATAATACTATTAATACTACTAATACTACTAGTAAGATTTTGTGTCTATAACTCAGGGGGTGTAAAATAAATGAATCATAACTTTTTCAGAGTTTCTGTGCATGCACATACAAAGAACAGCCTGAAAGGTGCACTTTATAAAGATGCCAACATGGACAGTCAATGCATTGTTGTAACGCAAGAGTTGCTGCACTTAAAGGCATCATAGTGAATGACAACATAACAAGCAACAACAGGATAAACATTCTGTTTTTATTTGCACTGTCGAAAGTAACACAGTGTGCATATTAGTATTTTTGTTTAACTGTTGAATTATTCATTTATTTGTCTACCTGCATGAACGTGTTGTATTGCTGTTGCTTTCAGTTCAAGGGCAGATTATTTGGAACGATTTTGTGAGACAAACATCATGTGCAGGATGAAAATGGGAGCAGTATAAGAGTTGAGTGGCATCCAGTCACCTTCTTGGCTTGAAGAGCCCTTTGGAAGAGGCGCAGAAAAGAAGCGAGGCTGAAGCGGTACATGTTGTTGATCTTCGACAGGTCTGTGATGACAAAATACATCTTGCTGGCACTCTCTGCAAGAGGCAAGTAGGCATCCCGCTCCTGAAATAAAAACAGGGAGAACGAGAAAAAGAAAGGACAGAGAGAAAGGGTAAAGCCATGACGCAGCAGAAAAAAAGAACCACAGATGTTTTAGAGTTACAGAAAAAAAAACAAGAGAGGGATGGAGGGCAGGGAAAGGGATTCACATGGTATTGATAAGGACAAAAGGAGAAGAGAAAATATTTACTTGAATCAAGATGAAATAAGAGAGAAAGAGCATGAGGATGGACAGCGTGAGGTGTGATGACATAGGAAATGTGTGAAAAAAATAGGGAGGTGCATATACAAAAACCAGATACAGATAAAAAAAACATCAACGAAGAGAAAAGCACATAAACAGTTCTGGTGTAACACTGCACCCTAGAGGATGATTATGTAATGAGTCTACAACAGCTCCTGTCTTGTGCACCTGTGCAATCTGATGTTTGTAGCAGTTTGTGCAGTGAGTGGCTGTGAGCTTGTTTATCTGCAGACCACTCAAATGAGTTGAAATAATTGTATACCGCATCACTGTGGATAATAGCCAGAAATTACACAAATACACAAAAGAGGTGTAATTTTACATTTGCAGATTGGGCATAAATATCATCATACATTCAACTCATTCTCTCTGTCTGTGTCTCTGACTGTCGTTATTTGTCTTTCTCTGTCACATGCCTCTCTGTCTTGCTTGCTGACTCTCGATCTCAGACCTCAATCTCCTGCCTAGTCTAGTGTGTTAGAACAGTATAGCAGACAGTGAAGGGCAACATTTAACTAAACAGCGACTTCCAAGTGGTTATTACACTACAGTAATCCACTGCTTAATACTGATTCTCTTTGAAATGGTCAAATTGAATTAGAAATACCACTCTGATATGGCTTGAATAAAACATAGTAAGGATGACAAAAATCTTGCTTTAAAATGTGATTCTTTTTATATACTTTCTTTTATTTTTACAGATTAACTGGGTGAACTGAAATGTGAAAATACCTTTAAAAGATGTCACACATATACCATGTATATCTACTGGTCTCTCAAGACTGCTCTTCATGGCATTGTTTCATGTTTGCCTGAAGTATAGTACCTGGTCCAGTGACGCCTGCAGCCTGTGGGATTCCAGTAGTGACTCCTGGATCAGAGCACTGCTAGCCTTGGTCTGGTTGAGGCTGTCTATCAGCTCCCTGTTCTCCAGAATATTACCCTGAGCTGTAGCCAGGGTCTGACACAGGAAAAAGAAAGACAGAGGGACAGGCAGGTACAAAGAAAAGACAGGGTAAGGATTAGACATGAGAGAAAAGAAGAGAAGAGGGGTGGGGGGGGATAAGAGAGAGCATGTTGTCATGTATCTGTCATTTTGCTGAGATCTGTGATCTGATAAAAGTTGCAGAAGCAAGAGTTGTCATTTTAGAATAGGCTGATGCAGGGCTTTTTTTGTATTCAAATAAATTCAAATAAAATAGATGAGAAAGCATTGGAGCATGGAAATGTCAAGTCGAATATGCTCCTACAATTCAAGAATAATTACATGTCTAGTACCAGTGAAGGGCTGACATCCTGCTCTTGGCACGATCATATGTGTGTGTATGTGTGTGTGTGTGTGTGTGTGTGGGTGCGAGTGTGTGTCCATCCAAATTCCCCCTAGAATGTGTGCACATTGATCATTAAGTCGGGTGTCTATGTGTCACATTGTCCATCAGCTGTGTGTGTATGTGAGTGTCTTTGGATATGAAGATTCACTGAAACAACTTAAAATCAAACTTAAAATACTTTTAGTATATTTTAGTTTATGTACAATTATCTCACAAATTAACCCCAGAACTAAAGGTACAGTTATTAAAAAAGCACTCCTCCACTACCGCAGAGACATGGGTTCAATACCCAGCAGAGGCTGAGTGCTCCATCAAACATTTCAGGCAGCATTCACGGGAGCGAAGCTGGTGACAGATCACATCCTTGTTGCAGCACTAGAAATTCCTCCTGCTTGGTCTGACACTTACTACTTACTACATCAACCAACGACCAACCAACAGCAGGAGTTAGCAACAACAAGGTCTGCAGTACAGAGGGAACTGAGCAATCCAAAGTGGGAGAAAATGGAGTTACACACTGATTTTATCAACATTGCATAATGATAAGTTATTGATTAAAGCACAATCATATCACTTGGGTGTATATAATTGTGCCTTTGTAGGTACTAATGGTATTGGTACAGCAATACAAAACACAGTATAGGATACTGCCCCAGCATAAAACTCTCCCAGTACTCCAAAAGGTGGAATTGTCCTCTACTGTAGTCTCACAGTGTCTGCTGCATGTCTGCATGTGTACCTCAAGCAGTGATTCTTCCAACTGAGCCAGCTGTATCTTCTTGTCTTCCTCTTGTTGTAATAGTCTTGTTTTTTCAGTCTCCAGCTCTGGCTTTTCCTGCTGGATGGTCAAGGCTAGCAGCTATCACACACACACATGCGCGCGCACACACACACACACACACACACACACAAATGGGCAAGTGGACACACAGTGTGACTACGGCACACAGTAGATATTCTCTATATAAACTATATCATTCCACTGTTAAAGCACTTCTTTTCACTTTTCTCATGAAATTCTAAGCACCAAACTGAAACACTGCAGAATATTTGAAGCTGTGGTCACAATTGGAGGAGATGAAACCTTAACTACATTTTATTTTCTTTGTATTGCTCTGTTTTACAAAACGCCAACACAGACTACAGCCTCACACAGCCTGGAGATTAATCAACACCGCTCCAATAAAGTGTCATAAAACAAGAAACTAGATTGACAAAGGAACCATTTACTGCTGGGCTATTAGAGTAGACTGTGTACGTGTTTGTGTTTGAGTGTGGATTTTGTAGGTTACCTGTCCTCTCAAGCCTGCCCTGGTGGTAGTGAAGTTAACCTCTGTGACCACGGAAACAGCATCAGGGGGGATGAATGGGGTGGGATTCCGTGTTGCCATGAAGAGACGGAAGTCCTCATTGTAATCAATTACTTTGTCTCCTATCTGGACCACATATCTGGGACCTGTGTGCGTGCCCATGCATAGGTGTTGAAGTTGGACAGAAAAAAAAAGTCTCTGTTAATAACATATAAGGTATCGTACAGACTAGCGGTCGCCATAAATCCTATTTTCACCCTTTTACTTTCTCCTCCACACTGTGTCCTGGATGTCTGCAATGCAGTGCTGCCATGCCTTTGTCTCGCCTCTTTTTCCATCCTGTTCAACACCACTTTTAAATGAATAACTTGCCCTTTCTCATATTTTCTCTGCCCCCACTCTTTCCAATTCAGCTACAAATAGACAACGCCTCTCCCTGGATGATTCATAGCCTTATGAATCACCCTCATTTTCACAGGTATGTTTCCAACCTTTGTTTACATGTACCTACGTGATTAAAGCAGCTGTTTGCAACTATGATTGGTATGCAGTCGTCTAAACCAATAGAAGTGAAATATCGAAGGTGAAATCGGAAGGCCAGATTCAAACTCAGCCATGAGTGAACAGAAGACGTTTCTTTGTGCATCTCATTTAAACTTTGTTAGAGAGACAATTACAACGAAAATATTATGAACAAAGCAGGAGAACATCCACATGCTGATTATATAAAGTAAATACTTCTGATAACTGCAAAGTATTCAGCTGTCTGAATCTTTCTGAGGACGTTGGACTAGCAAGGTTACGCTACATGTAATTGCCTCCTCTTCTTAAAATGACCGTGGACCACGTCTCACAAATGAACTTGCCTTTTCTGGACTTGCAAACAATCGAATCTGACAGCATCAGTACAAAATAATGGATCTGTATGAATTAAAAGTGTCTTATTTGCTCTGTATTCTTCCAGCTTTCTTTCTACAAACTCATTCATTCTGGAGTGAGAGGAACAAAAACAGAGTATTTCACAGAAACTCAATAAATGAGCTCCTACTGAGACCCCTAAACCCCATCTCTGAAGGTTTGATTTCTGTGCTTATATAACAAATGGAAAATGACAAACGAAAAACAATCATTATCTTATGTACCAAAGAGTGATGTGAAGTGACAAACTTGATTTTCTTCTTTAATTATCTTTGTTTCTTTAATTCTTTTCTTAACTATGTGTATTAATCCACCCTCTTCTTTGGTCATGTTTTATTTTCCTGAGTCATATTGTAATACTTCTCCACAGCATGTTCATTACCACTTCAAAAATCCTCCACATGGGTGTCAATGTACAGTTTATCATTTGCCATTCCGTTTCTATAGCCTCTGTGGCATCAGCCTTTTCCAAATGGGAAAAATAAGAGGGTTTTGATCACAATTTCACATTTTTTATGGCAGGCTGAAAATACTGCTTCATTTGCTACCAATGAGAATCCTCTGTGTATTAGCATCAAATTAGTTCATGGAAATGGTCACACTGTGATATAATGACACACTAATGGAGAAGTAGTTTTTTGTCTGACAGTAAGAGTAAAATGACAGTGACATAGTCAGTGCTTAAGAATTCATTTACCAATTTTACCATATCAGATGCATAACCTGGATGTTCTTCATGCTGTACAGAGCAACGCTCTCAGCAGACTACGCTGGTCAGGAAGTACTCAATTAAACTAAATAAAATCAAGGTGCAGAATAACCTGGACTCATTAACAACATGTTTGGGAAATATCCCTAAAGTGGGACTTCACTGCAGTTTAGGAAAGCAGCCCTAAGACAGAGGCAAGCAGTCTGCTTTTCAGTTAGTAGCCACTGGTTGGTGAACCCTCTGATTGAGGCTCAAAAGAGTTCCCACAACTCCGTTTGTATGAAAATGGTGTTTGTGAGTGTGTGCGCACCCTGTGCGATGAGGTCCCTCCTCAGCAGTGGGTAGAGCACAGGCTCAACTCCATCCATCTCTTGGATGATAAGTGTTTTTCCAAATCTGACCGCGAGCTCCAGGGATGTCATGAAGTTATTATCCTGTAGAGAGCCGGGACACAGACACACAACTGAAAGAGTACCTTCAATACCAGTGTTGGTTGGTGACACAGAACTATGTGACATATAACAGCAATATTGTTACTTAGGGTTGATTTACGGTTGATTTGAACAAAACATATCACCATTGTGCAAGTGTGTGAATGTTAATGACCTCTATAGTGTGTTCTTTAACATATATGTGTGAGTGTGTGTGTTTACCTGTTGGTTGATAACCTCTAGTCTGTGCTCTTTCAGATGTGTGCGTAGCCACTCTGTAGCTCGGGATGACGGGTCGATCAAGAATGGACAGGCGACACTCTGAGTGCATAGCAATGATAAAGAAACATGTTTCAGGTTTTGCCATTTCGGGATAGCTTTACTTAGAAGGGGGCTCAATTACTGAGGAAAAGGAGGTGTGTGCGTGTGTGTGTGGGAGAGAGAGAGAATGTAGTTCAGTCCTGTCTCGTGACTGTCATGCTTATCGACCAGCGTCACTCCTATGCCAGGCGAAGGAATGAAGTCCACCGCCATCCTTTCATCCTGTGCTCCTCTATTTCATGGTCTCTTGCTCAAGGATTCTCTTTCTCAAACCATCTCAAACCTGGTTATTTGTCTGTTTATTCCCCCAGCCTTTGCTTATATATATTACAAACATCTCATGTCTCTCTTAATAGCCAGCAACTAACTCACTATATACATTAACGACTTTTACTGAAGTGATTTGTCAATATCCTGCAATCCCCCCACCCCCACACACAAACACAAACTTGTAACAGAGACACACAGAGACAGTGAGGAAAAACAGAGGCTACACTAAACTAATGTTGGGTTGTAAGAATGAATTGCGGAACAACTCACCCGTAATTTGAGAGCATTGATCTGAGGGCAGCAATGGTAAAAACAACCCACAAACACAATACAGACAAATGGAGGACAGATGAATGGCAACAAGGGCAGAATTCTTGATACAACTGGTCATATTGTTACAAGTAAATGCTGTGGTAACATTGTGCTTTGATATCTGTTAAAAAGCGCATTCACCGTACAAAACAAAGACTCATTATAAGCTAATACAAAGATAGTGTTCAATAACTTCAGCCTCAAAAAAACTAAAATAAAAACAGAGTAGAGAAAGAGACAGAATTTGGTGATTAAATCACTTTTGTAACATATCCGTCTGTGTGAAAGCAACTTTGTTATCAGGGGAATTAAGACAAAAGGAGAGAGACTAACGAGATTTGACAGACTTGTCTAACCTGTAGTATGACAAGGGCATTCTCCATGGAGAGGTCATCGGAGGGCAGCCCCTGACTCTTCCAGATCAACTGCTCGCTCTCCGAGCACAGGAACGACCGCAAGTCAAACTCTGATACAAACACACGCAATACAAACGCATATGCTTACTTTTATGCTTGCTCACTGCGAAGAGCATTGGTAATGTTAATCAAAACGCAGATATTGGACACCAACAGTCACTTGACAACAAGTCCCAAGTCAACAGTAGTGCCTAAACACTTTATGTCACACTTTCAGTCGAAGTTATTCAACACTGCACTTTCAGAATTATTCAATCAGCACTAATATTCTAATGATGTGTATATCTAATAATACTAGTATGTGCTGTACATGTACCACATGTATCAACGCAGTGCATTGGGCCATGTGTGTGGGTAGTGGTGTGTTTGCGTAGAACAGAAGCTGGCGTTTATGGTAGTTAGTATGCTGGTGTTACCGTGTTGGCCTAAAGTATTAGTGGTGGTATATTTACTCTGCAGTCCAGATTGAGCCATCCATGTCTCCAGACAGTGTCTTCTACGGTCTTCAGGAGCTGCTGACAGATAGGTGATGAAGGCTGCAGCCAGCATGGCCCTCATAGGGAGTGTGTCCAACTCATTCTTTATCTCAGACATCTGATGAGAGCGACACAGAGAGAAAAGACAAGACAGAGGAGGGTAAGGGGTTGACAGGCAAGGGAAAAGAGAAAAGTAAGAAACTTGGCGCATGTGGTCATAGCGTGTAACTCCTCTTTCCCTCCTCCAAACTGACAAACCATAAACTCAACTCACAGCCCCCCAAAAAATCTAAAATTGTCCACACTGATTGTGACAGATCAAAGTAACCCACACATGCAGGGACACACGCTCACACTTGCGGATTTTGAGCTAATGTGACATTATTGCTGTTAAGTTGAGTGGATGCCAGGGGATCACAGATGCACACGTATGTGTTGGGTGAAAGACTATACACAAGGCTTAATTGTCAAGCCTTATGATCTCTGAATGCCCACATTTACTGAATCTATGAGGCTGCAGGTATCAGCAGCATGTCGTCTCTGGTCTACTGTATTCATACTGTCACACATCCTGCCACAGTCTATGCTCCATTTGTCTGATTCTGCACCACTTACTCTGTAGTTGTGTACCCTCTTTCTGTGTGGTCCTCCTTTCCCTTCAAACACTTAAACAACTTATAGGCATTGACACGCAGCCAACCACAAGCACTGCATAGTGTCATAAGAGTTAGGGATGAAGTGAGTGTGTGTGTGTGTGTGAGTATATGAAAATACGTGAGTAGAGAGTAAACTGGCTCTTTGGTGCGGGCCTTGACGAAGGCAGTGAGTGTGAGTGTGTGTGTGTGTGTGTGTGTGTGTGTGTGTGTGTGTGTGTGTGTGTGTCAGGAAGAGATTGAGTGTTTTAATTAAGGTGCAGACAGATGCTGTGGAGAGGAGTAAAAACAGCCAGAAGGGACTGGAGACAGCAGGATACATCCCCCTGTCACACACACACACACACACACACACACACACACACACACACACACACACACAGACACAGACACACACACATGTATGCACACACACAGACACACACACACACCTCCTGTTGCTCTTACATGGTAAATGAGCCCCTTTCTTAGTAAATGCGTATAACCTCCCCCACCCCACACCTCCTATATCAAACTACCTGCACGTTCCACCGCGTGTGTTCCCCATCAAGTTGTGATATGAGCTGCTGGGCCGCCGTGATCGTGTCCTGAGCTTTTGTCACCTCAGCCTCCAACTTAGCCGCTTCTGTTGTGTGACACTGAAACCTGAGGAACGAGTAAGCAAGTGACAAGTAACTAGATAACTGTGTTTGATATGAGATCATTTGAGATTTCTGAGACTGACGTTATGATATCTGTTTTATTTACATCCTATGGAATAAACAGATTGTATATCATCATTAGTCTGATGTATAATTCATTTGCAACTCCTCCCACATCGCTGAAAGTAGAATACAAATCTGCATGACAACCAACAATACAGTGTGATGTGATGTGAGACAAGGCGAGGCGAGGCAAGATGAGGTGAGGTGAGGTGAGCTGAGATGAGGTGAGGTGAGGTGAGGCATCAAGATAGTAAAGGAGGACAGCAGAGGAGAGGAGAGGAAAGGAGGGGAGAGGAGTAGTGAGATTGGAAAATGTCCTGCCAATTCAAAGGGGGTGGAAAAGACCTGCCCTTCAGTAATTACTGATGTATTCATGTTTACATAACTACATGGTGAGAAGGAGGGATGCTGCATGGCTGGCAGTCAGAGACAGGGAAGGCAGCTCATTTCTTTCTTGTGGAATGATGCTGAGAGGCTGCTAGTCGAGTTAGCTCCAGAAGCTTGTTGAAAGCTGTATTATTTCCAGTCATACCCACTTTTCACCATAGCTTCAAAGCTTATTTTTCTTTGCCAGTTCTGGTCCGGCCATGCCAGATGATGGGATGGACAACTTCTTGCCTTGTCCCTGATTGTATCCTTTTTTTTTTTTTTTTTTTTTTTTTTTTTTTTACAATTTTATTAAACTTGAAGTCATGGCTAGTCATAAGGAAAAGATGGTCAACGTGAATATTGAAGAACTACCGTTATGGTTTATTACAAAAACATTTCAAGGGTAATTTATGGTAATGTAATAACTCTAAGTTTTGAAATACAGTAGAAATGGAAAGATCAAAGGATGGAAGAATAGATGGAAAGTTGGGCGGAAGCATACTTCTCTTTCAACTCGTTGACTTTGGCTCCAACAGAGTTGAGCTGGTCCTCTAGCTTATTCTTCCTACTCTCTGTTTTCCTCAGGTTTCTGGACAGACAGACAGACAGACAGACAGACAGACAGACAGACAGACACACACACACAGACACACACACACACACAGACACACACACACACACACACACACACACACACACACACACACACACACACACACAAAAGAAAGTAAGAGGCCATGAGTAACTGAGGTTAAGACAAAGACCTCAAGCTCACTGACAAGCATGGTTGTGTTGAAGAAATGAATCAAAATCATTCTTAGGTGTTTTCTGGAGAGGTGTTTGTGTGTGTTCCTACTCCAGTAGTCCGGCCTGCTCTCTCTCCAGTGGCTCTATCCTCTCGAGGACGTGGGAGTATTGGACATTGGCTTTGACCCAGGCAGCCAGAGGAGCAGCTGCTGCACTTGCACGCTTTGCATTCTGACCATAAAAACAACAGCATCACAAATCAGAAACAGCTCAGTCGCCACAAGAACAGCCACAGCAGTAGTCAACAAGAGGTTAATAACATCCCCCAACCATACATCTAATTCTTATTCTGCTATCATGACTAGGTGACCTTGGGATCGAAGGAGGCCCTGTTCCTGTTGAGCAGCTCCTCCACACTCCGGCGAATCTCAGGGGTGATGTTCCTGGCTTCAAATGTAGCTATGTCCTCCCTCACTCCACGCTTAGCCAGAAAGCTGCAGAAACAGGGGAAAAGGGGGAAAGAAAGGCACAAGAGTGAGAGGACTGGACATGAGCAGTTGACAAAAAAAGCGGTGAATTTACGACAGACACAGCTAAGATGTTGTGAGTGAGAGAGATTGATGTTACGTGTCATGGCAGTAAAGTAAAAAAGTGATAGAGAGACAGATCATTACAGAGAGACAGACAGAATAAATTGACTTTTTATCCAGAAAATGAGGAAGCTAATGTTAATTCAAGCCTAAAATTCCGAGACTCAAAATTTTTTCATCTCTAATTAAGCGCAAACGGTTGCAACTTATTCTCTTTGTTACTCATATTTAGCAAATCCATCTCTGCCACCCCCCACTCTCCGTCTCACACACACACACACACACACACACACAAAACACAACACACTCACTGTCTGTCTTTGTTACTTGCAGTGCTCAGAGTGGAGTTGGCTCACCCAATTAACACGAGTCATTAGCAGGGCAGAATGTTTTTTTGTCTGTCTGATCCCCTCTAAAGGTGCCCACGGTCAGATGAGTGATTTGTACCAAAAGCTAATTTAAATAAACACTGGAGCATAAAGTAACTGCACAGACACAGTCATGCAGCAAACACACAAGGGTACATGAAATACACACACAAATACAGATTCTGGCATAAGCTTATTGTTTAAAATGTATTAAATGCACCACAACCTCTTTTTTGACACATGGTTTAACTTCTTGTCAGCTATGTGAGTAAGTGGTGCGAAAAATGTAAAATGAACGAGCTGACAAATTAGGACATTCTGCCTTCAAACCTGAGCAAAAATTGACGGTTTGGATGATTTTACAATCTAAAAATCTTTTGCAGGCAGAGCTAAAGTTATCACATTTCTTCATGTTAACCCAGGTATAAAGATTTCTCCTTCTCTCCATCTTTCCAAGGTGTGTCAAACATTTTCACTTCCTCTGCCCTCAGCCATCCTTCAACACTCCATCACCTCTTTTTGGAGACCCAAAAGGTGCTGAACATCCTCATCCGTTTAATTACTCCCATCGGGGTAACTTTCTCTCCATCTAACCATCCTTTTCTATCGCCCTTCCTCTGTCTACCCTTTTAGACATTCTTCCCACGTCTTCCCCTCTCACCTCTTCATGCTGACCCAGGAGGTGTCGAAGATGCCCATCAGTCTCAGCACGCCCTCCAGGATGTCTCTGATGACATCAGGGGGCATTCGGAGTGAGCGGATCTCAGACAGAGCTTCAGGCTTGATGTTTCCAACTGCACGCTTTGCTTCATCTACCAGAGGCTAGAGGGTAGCAATGATAAGAATAGGGAGGGATGCAGAGATAAAGAAGGGGTGAGTGCAGCTAGGATGGCAAGTATGGAAAGGGTAGAGGCCAGTCGTATGTGTTTCTAGTAACAGACAGATATATATCATACTGAGTGCACAAGTCAATCAGACAACTTACCTGTACTTCCTTCAGCTCATCATCGATTTTGGCCTTTCGCTCTTCAATCTTGGACACTTCTTGAGCCATCTTCCCTTTTATCTTCTCCATTTCTGTCTTCTGGTCACTGGCATTCTGGAGAACCAAAAAGGTCATGTGATTGTGTTGGACTGAAAATACAGCCTTCAAATGCTTCAAATTCTGAAGCACAAGAATGTTATACACAGCATATTCCCTTCAACTTGCTATTCACCCAGAAAACTTGACCCCACACTTTGAGATATCACAAGTTAAAGCTCTCTTAACAACCTTTTAAAATGTAAATGAGTTCCCCTTTTTCAGTACTTCAGTTCTGAGATGTGTCAGACATACAGCCCCAGTCCTCCTCTGAGTAAAGATGAAAGATTTGGTTGAGAAACAGTCACAGTAAGACACATTCATTGAGAATAAAGAGAGAGAGAAGATGAACATTTGGCACCATCATTTTCCAACACTTCCTCTCTCTCACCTCTATATCCCTAGAATCTATCCATCTTATCACATCCTATCCTCATACAAAGCTAATTTCTTCATAGACTGTCTCTGCAACCCTCCAATTCTCCCCTTGTCAAGCTTGACCCCTCCCTATACACCACACATTTCCCTTATTCCCTCTCCAAATCTCATTTTTCTTCCTCATCCACTGAACTCACTCTGAATGCCTCTGTCACTCGTCCACCTGGTTTGTTTCAACTCTTCATCACTTTGTCCCACTCTTCCTCCTTTTTTCCCTTCCTGCTGTCTCCACCTCTGCAGGAGACATGGCCACTGCAGCCCAAAGGAACGAGTCTAGTCATTAATTATCACTCTGCAAACTGACAGTTATTCCTAGTCCTGTTTCTCGTTTCTTCCCTCTCCCTCTTTCCCTCCATCTCACTCAAAAGTAGATTCCCCACAGAGACAAAGACAGGAGGATATCATAACTAATGAACAGGGTTCAGCTTCCTTTCTTCTCTCCACACATCTATCCATCCATCCAAGCATCCATTCATCCTCCAGACAAAGCCAGCAGGAGGAAATGGAAACATGGATATCAGGAGATAGAAAGCACTGGATGAAGAGTCACAGAACAAACAAATGTGCATACCCACACAAACCAAATAAATAGCTTCTTCACAGCAGGAGAGACACAGCCATGGGAAAACCAGAAAAAGTTGCAATGCAGATGAGGAGAGGAGAGTGAAGGGAAGAGAGGCAAAGACAAGAAAGTAAGAGCAGAACAGAGCAGAGGGCAGAAGAGAAGAGAAGAGAAGAGAAGAGAAGAGAGGAGAAGAGAAGAGAAGAGAAGAGAAGAGGGCCACAGTGCGAGTTGAGAGGAGGATAGATGCAACTTGGAGGAGACATGAAACCCTGCAGGACCTCTGTGCTGCCTGC